>NC_029792.2:67665178-67765239 GCF_000816755.2 Arachis ipaensis
ATCCACCTTCGCTATCGCATATTAAGATCCTTCTGGTCAAAGATATACTTTAAACTTTTGTGGTCAGAGAAAACTTCTAGCTGAGCGCCATACAAATAGTGTCTCCAGATCTTCAGAGCAAACACTACTGCAGCCAACTCCAAGTCATGCATCGGATAATTTCGTTCATGAGGTCTCAGCTACCGGGAAGCATAAGCCACCACATTTTTGTCTTGCATCAGCACACATCCAAGTCCTTTATGAGAAGCGTCACAGTATACTTCAAAAGGTTTCTGTGGGTCGGGTAGTACTAATACAGGTGCAGTTGTTAACTTTTCCTTAAGCATCTTGAAACTTCTATCACACTCAGCTGTCCAAACGAACGGAACTTCCTTTCGTGTAAGGTAAGTCAGAGGTAAGGCTATCTGTGAAAACCCTTTAATAAACCTCCGGTAATATCCAGCAAGTTCGAGAAAACTCTGAACTTCTGTAATGGTCGTAGGTGGTTCCCATTGCACTACTGCTTCAATTTTTGAAGGATCCACTGCAATTCCTCCCTGTGATATAATATGTCCCAAAAATGCCACCTTCTCTGTCCAGAACTCGCACTTTGATAATTTAGCATATAACTTCCGAGTCCTTATTAGTGACTTTATTTAACTGTCGGTAATCTACGCAAAGTCTCATTCCACCATCCTTCTTCTTTACTAGCAATACCGGAGCTCCCCAAGGTGATGCGCTGGGACGAATAAATTTCTTTCCAAGTAGCTTATCCAACTGCTTCTTCAACTCTGCAAGTTCCAATGGTGACATCCGGTACGGTGCTATGGAAATTGGTCCGGTTCCAGGTACAAGTTCAATTCAGAATTCTATCTCTCGCTGAGGAGGAAACTCAAGTATGTCGTCCAGGAAAACATCAGGAAATTCCTTCACCACTCGGATTCGTTCTAAGCTTAGTTCACTATCATTTGAGCTAGCCGCTAACAGAACGTACCCCTCACAATCACTCCCGTCTAATGTAACTCTTACAGAATTCAGATATAAAGTATGAGATAGAAATGGTTTAATATCTAAACTATTAGACAGAATAACAGCAGTTCTTTCATAGCAATCAAGGAAAACATGATACTTAGATAACCAATCTAACCCTAGAATAACTTCTAAACCACATAGAGGCAAACAGATTAGATCATGTATAAAAGTTCTGTTCCTAATAGTGAATGGTACTTGCAGGCACACTAAACTAGTCAAAGCATTTTTCCAGGCTCTATTGGGAACGAACTGCTCTGATACCAACTTGTAACGACCCAACTTCCAGTATGCCATGGTCATACAAGAAGCTAAGTGTTACTAACTTATCCTTTTAAATTATTATTATTTATTTAATATATGAGCATGTTCCTTGTTAGAGCGATGCCAATTTTACGAGTAATTTTTTTTTAATTTTTGCGGATGGTCTGGTAAAATAAGCAAGCATACATTGGGAGTAATAGAAAAGCGGCATAAAGAAACATAGAAATACAACTGATAATATACATCATGTACACTATAACAAAACATGTAGCGTTTACACAAGATCAAGTCAGTTTACATCCTCGTCATCCTACGTAGCTAATATTTACACGACACTCCCAGGGCCTGGCCCATACAAAAAGCTACTAAGCTGGTGCCCAGGCTAGCCTAACCACTATATAGCTCCTAGCTCTCGAGTGTACTAACACAAGTGAGAGACTAACTATCTGATAATGTTAGACTAGAGTGTCATCAAAAGAATGCCCCTTTCCGCAGTCAAACTATATTTACACGTGGCCGTTCGGAGAATCATCATGAGGCTCACCCATCTCCTCATCCTGCTCTACCTCTATCTCTGGATCCTCCTCCTCCTCATCGTCCACAGCTACAACTATGTCCTCAGATCCACCAGAAACACTGCTGTCACTATGTACAAAACCATTCGCGAGCACAGGTCCGTTCGCGTATATAGGAGCTACCTCACCGTCTGGTAGTGCCGGCTCATCAGGCTGTGGAAAGTCGGGGATCGGCTCAGAGGGAAAATCCCACTCTGGTGGTATCACAGGTACGTAGTCATCAGCTAACTCAGGCTCATCAGGAATGATAGGCTCAGGTACCGCCTCATTCAAAGGTTGAGCTGGTATAGGGTGCTCAGGATCATCAGGAAAAGGATGTCCAGGTGCGTCAGGGTGTAACCAGGATAAGGGAAAGTCGTAAGGAGCATCAGGGTCAAAATGCGGGCTAGACAGAGGATGTTGAAAAGCTCGATTAGGTAACGCATATCGTCTAATACGAGGCTCCAAACCCATAATGAAGTAACTGTGATGTACCAGATCCTCGTAGACGTAAGGGTCCTCGAACTCATAGAAGATCACGCCTGTCTCCATCTGAGGGGGAGGAAGGGAGAGAAGGGGGTAAGAACTGGGGAGTTCTTAGTAGGGTCGGGGTTATTAGTTACGTTCATTTATTTGATTCCGATTAGCAGATAGATATTAGAATACAGTAAAGTAGTAAACAGTAGTTAAAATAGATAGGGAAAACAGAAAACAGAACATAAACAGAAGAGTGCAAGAAAATAAAGCATAGACATAGCACTCAAGCAAACAAACATAAAGAAATTGATCAAACACAAGTAGGAATGCAACAGAGAATAATGCACAGACAAGAATGATGCATGTCTAGTCCTAGTGCAGGTAATGAGCTCATTTGTCGGTTTCTACCCGCTCCCGACGTAACCCAGCATTACTAGCTGGATATGGCTTTCCTGTTGGCTATACCCCTGTGTACAGGAAATAACCCCTCTGCCACCACAGGGTCCACTGCACGCAGGAAATAACACATCTGCCACTGCAGGGTTGTATGCCGACACACCTTCTGTATACAGGAAATAACCCCTCTGCCACTACAGAAATGGAACAGGTGGTCACGGTACTTCTGTAGCAGGAAATAATCCCTCTGCCTTACAGAAATAAAATATGGATTTGTACCGCAGGAAAGCGTTTCTCAGTGGTTGCACCATTATCTATCTGACTGCTACAATGCAGTAGATGAACATATAGATATCTCTGAGGTTGCCTTAATGCAACAGATGACCTCTCAATAGGTCCTCTACTCTTTATCATATTACTCTCTTCGCTTTGTCTCTTTATTCTGCTCTGTTTGTTCCGTTCTTTGTGCTTCCTCACTTTATTCTGCTTTCTCTATTTAACGTATGTATTTAAAGCTTATGTAAATTTCGGTATGATTAGTTAGCATACCCCAAGTATAGGTTCATTAAGTCTATACTGAAACAGTTTAACTTTTCATATAATACCTAATTCTTCGTAAATTCTTCAGATTCTTTGTCTGTTTTTACCCGTTTTTCACTCTTTTCAACAACCGATTTTTACCAAAATTCAAAATAAATTAGCAGCCACTAAAACCCCATCTTTTCTACATGATTTCAACACAAATTGAAGACTATTTACGAAAAACCGAATTAAAACTCCTAACCGATACGGTTCAAAAACTAGGTTCTTCGCGACTGCATCATCGAGCTTGCCTCGGGAAAGGTTCTAACTTAAAGATAACATAATGACAATGAGGATTAAGATACTTGACGATATATCAAAGGTTTTCCCCTTACTGATCTTCTAGAGAAATTCGTACTTTCAGAAAAGATCTCGCGTACTCGAAAATCGGGGTTGTTACAGATTCCATTTGTATGGATGAAGGGAATATAGAGAGTCAACTAGATCTCTATGGTCCTGAATTACTGAATAGCATAAATTGCTCTGGTTTGCCTCCACATAAATTAATACTCAAGGTTAGTGTTCTGGTGATGTTACTGAGGAATATTGACCAATCCAGTGGTCTTTGTAATGGTACAAGGCTACAAGTTAGGAAGCTTGAAAATCATGTCATAGAATGTGAAGTCTTAACGAGTAACAATGTTGGTCATATTGCTTTGATTCCAAGAATGAATATGGTACCAACAAATGAAACCGTCCCAGTTAGATTCTAACGAAGACAGTTTCCCATAATAGTATCGTTTGCCATGACAATTAATAAGTCTCAGGGACAAACTTTATCTCATGTTGGATTGTACTTGCCCAGACCAGTTTTTACACATGGCCAATTATATGTGGCACTTTCAAGAGTTAAGAGTAAGAGAGGTTTAAAAGTTTTACTTATGAATCACGTAGGAATGTCTGCAAATTCAACCATCAATGTTGTTTATAGAGAAGTCTTTGAAAAAATAGTATTCTAATGTAAATATTTTAATTTTATTTTAAATTCTGTATCAGTGTATAATTATTTTACTTTAAAAAATATAAAATAATTATTACTCCCTTTTTTATGTTAAAGTTTGATTTTGATAATAAATTTATAAATTTCTTAAAATAATAATTATTTTGTATTTTTGTTTTAAATATCGAAGCATTTTTTTTTATAAATTTTTCGTGCTAAGCACGGGTTTATACACTAGTTGGTGTAATAATAAAAAGAAAAAGAAAAGTTTGTTCTCATTTTAATAATATATTCAAGATACAAAACAAAAAATTCCAAAAATCATACGGAATATTGAACCACTTAAATTATTAATTTAGTAATTAAGAGATTTAAATTATTTAATTAAGGTNNATAATAATAATAATAATAATAATAATAATAATAATAATAATAATAATAATAATAATAATAATAAAAATTATAGGACAAGTTATTTAAATAAAATAATTAGAACCTAAAATTACTATATTGCAACTTTTCCAAACTAAAGGCGCAATTGCAACTTTTTCAGCATAAACCGCTACTATCAACCGTGGTTTATGTGAAGAGAAGCTGAAGCAGAAACTGCTATATGCAGCAGCGGTTTCTGAAGGAATAATAGAACAAAGCATAAACCACTATAGGCAATAGCGATTTATGTGTCATATTCATCATTCTCACCAGTCTTTGGAATCAGAACTTATCTCATCATCATCACCATTGATACTCATCACATCATTTTCCTGGTAATTGTCAAAGTCACTGCCTACAGAGTAATCGGAATCACCACTCTCATTATCAGAATCATTGTGTACAATATCAACAACTCAGCACTGGGAACATCAGTTGTAGCACTAACTTCTCTATATGCTTTTGGTCTTACCTTACTTATGGACATGCACAAAAAGAAAGAAGCAAAGAGGATAATCACCTCCCTAAATAATCCAATCAGATATCGAGCTGCTACAGAAACTACCTTCTCACCTGATTTCTTATACAAAGCAAGATCTCGTAGTAACTGTGTGTTTGGTTTAGCAAAAATTAAACAAAAATAATAAAATAAAATAAAATGAACATAAAAGATGAAGAAAGATAGTTGAGAAATAAAATAAAAATGACCTTGCATGTGGAAAAGATGAGGAAGGTAATAAAGAAAGATAGTTGATAAATAAAATGAAGATGACCGTGTATGTATAAAAGTAAGAAGGTGAAAAATGGTAGTTGAGAGAATAAATTTTACAATCAATTATCAACGATAAGAGTTGAAAGCAAAAGTTACAAAATGTTGCTTCAAGTAAAGGTATGTTTGACGATAAAAATCGTTAAAAAAATTATCCAAACAAATTTGATCCAACGTTCAAGACTTTTGAACGTGCGTTCATGCTTCTGAATGCTCAACCAAACTTACACAAAGTTTTCATTCATTAACTACATTCCAAAATCCATAATAATGGAGAAACTTAACAATACACAAGACATTGGTAATAGAAGTTCAAGAATAAAGGGGGCATTCTCCAATTCCATGGTCAAAGTATGCAACAACATATAAACCGCTAATGCCTCCAGCGGTTTACAATAGCCCTCGTTTTCACATAAATCGCTACTACCTATAGCAGTTTATGCTTTGTTCTATTATTCTTTCAGAAACCACTGCTACATATAGCGGTTTCTGCTTCAGCCACTTTTCACATAAACCGCGGCTGGTAATAGTGGTTTATGTTGATTTTGAATCCACTTAGTAGCGAGTTTGTATAGATATGAAAAAGTTGCAATCGCATCTTCAATTTAGAAACGTTGCAATCTGGTAATTTTGGATTCTAATTATTTTCTTTGAGTAACTTGCCCATAATAATATGTCACCAAAAAATAATTATAACAATAGAATTTCCTCTTTGTTCAAAGAGTACATGATTAAAGATTAATCATATAGCTTTCAAATGATCAATACAGTTTTGGACCCGGCTTCTAGCCAAGCTAGGGGCACGAATAGCATCTAGGCCCAAACACGAAGTGAGCAGTGTCCGAGTCCAGTGTGAAACCTGTGACCATGGGATCTTAAGAGTTAATAACCTTCTATACCAGGAATGGAAAGGGAGAGAAATGACCAAGAATCCCATCAAATTCAGAATTTCATGACGCTGCTCATGGAATAAATAGGGGACCCCAAAAGCTCCCCTTCAGCGACCTTAGTTCAGTCTCTATTGCTAGAACTCTCGGTCCCAATTTACTAAAAGTCTCGTCTAGGTAACCACTAAACATTGGCGTTGTTTATGAGGACCAAAGGCCAAGCACAGAATGGAAGTAGAGCCCCCTCACACCATGAATGAGGCTGAAGGGGGAGGATACCATGCTCCGCAACACCAGCACCGGACACCAATGGGCTACGCATTCCCGGCATCGTCCACACTAGTGTAACCCTAGCCACAACTGTAACTCCAGCCAACGACCTTTTGGGGGAGCAGGCTCTAACAGTTCCCGCATCATCCAAGAACTTAGACACAGGTTGCGAAACCTGGAGAGGGAGGTATTTGCCCGTGACTGTTACCAGGCTTTGTTTCATTCGGGACACCTATTTTGAGTTGGAAGGAAGAAAGGACAGGAGATCTTGGTCCCGAACAACCCAGACAGACCGTAGGAAGGGGCATGAGGAATATTGACGATGCCAGGAAGACGAGCTCAGATACTTCCACAGTGGAAGTCATCGTAATTGATATCCCGAACCCGAAGATAACACCTCTGTTGATTGAAAAAGGCGTCGGTATGAGCCCGTGGTAATAGGGACAACCTCTTTCAATGCAAGAATCCTCAAGATCTGCTTGCAAAAAACTTTCGATAAGCTCACAAACATGAGGTATGATGGCATGAAGGATCCCCAAAAACATATCACCACCTTCGAGGCTAGGATGAACCTAAAGGGTGCCTGCCGATGCAGTGCATTGCCAAGCCTTCCTGATGACGCTGGTCAGACCCACCATCATGATTCCAGAACATTGTTTAGTTCACAAATCATAGAGAGGTTAACAATTCGATTATGGTGATATTAACCAAGAACCCACTTTGGTTGGCCAAGCCAAGGATATACCCCTTTTACTCTTAAAAGAGCCCAGAGCAGACAAGCATAAAGCTTATAATATAAGAAGTGTTTATTTCTCAAGTTATACAACAAAGGGAATAAATGGACTTATTTATAGTAGTAAGGGGGGGAGGAGTTTTGAGTGTTAGGTGATGTAGGACAGTTTTATATGCATACTATAATAACATAACTATGCTTTACTATTTCAACTAATATTTCTAATGACCAAATAGATGCTCCTGCATCATTCTCCCTGGGTTGGAAGAGGCTTGGTGTTATCTTTTTCATAGTAAGGTAACAGATCAACAACGTTAAAGGTGGCAGATACTTCATAGTCTCATGGAAGCTCAATCTTGAATGCCCTCAAAGACTCTGAACAGTCCATCCACCCGAGGAGATAATTTCCTGTGTGACTGAGGAAATCGATCCTTTTTCAGATGAATCCAAACCATTTCTCGATCAATGAAAATAGTTGATCTCCTATGTTTTTTGGCTTGAGCCTTATAATGAGCAGTTTAACGCAGTATCTTCTGTCGTACCTCCTCATAGAGCTTCTTGATTTGTTCAGTACATTCATTAGCATTTGCACCGTCCTCACGAGGAGTCGGTAACTGATGAATCCACATTTCATGGTATTTATTTGCTCTAATTGGGTAGATTTCATTGACTTTTCTTGCATTTATCCATTGAAATAACATAGTTTTATGATTTCTTCCTAAATTGCGTTTGAAAGTTAAAACATGCTTTTTAGGCCTTATAATTGCTAAATTTTATTCACTTAAATTACATTTGATACTTTGATATATTTGTTGATTGATTTCAGGTTTCCAAGGCAAAGGATTGGATCAAAGAAGTGAAGAAAAAGCATGCAAGATGAAGAATTCATGAAGAAATTAAGAGTTGGTGGAACTCATGGCCACACGTACGCGTGACCCTTGTCACGTGAGCTCATTAATTGCGCTACGCTGGGGGCAATTTTAGGGCTTTCCAAGCCTAGTCCATAGGTTTAGGTTTTAACATGTTTTAGCTTAGTTTTTCTAGAGAGAGAACCTCCCTCTTCTCTCTAGAATTTATGGTTCTTAGCTTAATTTCTCTTTAGTTTTAGTCTTTAATTCTTGTTTTTGTAAAGTTTCATTTATGTTTTCATGCTCTCTTGCCTTGATCTTCTTAGTTTCATTTGTTATTTTCTCAATTTTTCCACTTTTAGTTTATGAACATTTGTCAATTTTGATTTTCTTTAATGCAATTTTGATGTTTTTTCTTTCTTTAATGCTTATTTGAGTTTTTATTATTATTCTCATGCAATTGGTAGAGTATATTTTATTTCTATTGTAATTTATCATAATTTTCCTTTTATCAATGCTAGGTGTTTGATAAAATGTCTCTTATAGTTTTTGTATAGTTTTTCACACTTTTGGCTTGGAATTGGATAATTAGATGACCTTGAGTCATACATGTCCATTCGATATTGTGTTAGGATTGTTAGTTGGTTTGGTTTCCACTAACGCTAGTCTTTCACTAAGTTAATTAGTGAGTTGATTAGGACTTGTGGATTGAGATCAGTTATGCCCTTTTGACTTATCCTCGATGTTAGGATTGACTAATTGGAATTGATTCTTCGTAATTACCATATTTGTGATGTATGATTAGGATAGGAATCCTTAATTCCTAATCCTTGTCAAGAGTTCCTTTTTGCCACTTTAATTCCCATTTTTTATTTACTTGCTTTGAGTTTTAATTCCCTTGCATGCTTAATAACTTTCTTGCCTTTATTTTCTTGCCAATTGCCATCATCAACCCCCAATTCCCTCATAGCTAATAATTACACATTTTATTGCAATTCCTAGGGAGAACGACCTGATGTTCAATGCTCTCGATTTTTTATATTGGTTTTCTTTGTGATAACCTTTATTTAAACTTTGATGTTGGGGATTCGATTGCCGCTTTGGACTATGCCATCAACGAAATTGTTTTGTCTAAATTACCGAACCAGCGCAAATCCTAAACATCAAGTTTTTTGCGCCGTTGCTGGGGAGTTGCAATGGTGTTACATTGTTGGCTATTATTAATATGTGAATATGTGAATAATTTATTTTTGATTGATTCCTTATTTTTTATAGTTTTAGGTATTTATTTTATTTGTTCTTATTACCTTTGGTTTTTATTTTCCTTTTCTCCTATGAATTCTCACCCACTGGACTATGAGTTTGGTTGCTATTGAGTTATAGGAATTGAGAATTCCGCATGTTTGTCACCTAGATGGCATAAAGAGAACCCACAAGAAGATTGGGTGCACAAGCTTCAGAATATCAAAAGCCATGGAAGATGTAAACATGGGTGAAAATTCAAGGAAGAATGGAAACACAAGCCTCCTTGATGAGAGCTTCTCAAAAAGTCCAACTTAAGGACTCTAAATAGAAGTGCTAGGTGGGAGACACCCCACCATGGTAAAACATTCCAACTTCCCTCCTTTATTTCATTCTTGTAAATATGTCTCTTTGTTGATTAGCTTGTCTTAATAGATTTTTGTTTTAAAATGCATATTTGAATAATTAGTAATCTTGTTTTAAATTGCCTTTTTTACTTGAATTGCTTGTTTAAAATTTTCAATTAATTTTTGGATGGTTGAAATGATTCTTGTTTGAGCATATTTCAAGTACTTTGAATAGTCCAATAGTTTTGATTTGGAAAACAAAATTTTGGTTAGTTTTAAAGTTTAATGTGAATAGTTGCAAATTTTTTATTATTTCTTGTTTATATGCATTTTGAATAGTAGCAAAGGGCACTCAGTAGCCTAGCATCCTCACGCCTAAGTGCGTACGCAAAAATTTTTTTCCAGCATGCCCGTCGCACGTATGCGTCATATTCTGTTTTTCACCCTATCACACGTACGCCTGCTAGACGCGTACGCGTCGCTCCCCACTTTCATAAGTCCCGCGTATGCGTGACATCCCCTGTAACACCTCTGCGAGCACAGAACCATCCCATCACCACCATTCCTAACCGTCGGCGACCGCCGCTGCCGCCACGTCCCTTTCCCCATTTCTTCTTCCTCTTCTATCATCTTTTCTCCCTCCCCTTGCCCATTACTCTTTGCTCCTCCACATTACCGCAGCCGCGGCACCGCCACCTTTGCCAGCGCCAACAGCCAAGACCACCACCCCTCCACTCACAAGCTCCACACACCCCTTGCTCCATTACCCCTTCCACTGCCTTCGAAGGCCAGAACAGGGAAAAGCCCTATTTCCATTTCACTTCCCCTCTGCTGCTGCCACTACGCCAGCGCACCACCAGGCCGGCTGTGTTCGCTTTGGCCTGTCACTCATCATCATCAACCTTCCCCTTCCCTTCCTTTGTGCCAATTCTACTTCCCAGGTTCTCCCATTTTCATTTTCTTTCGTTAAGTTCTGTTTCATTCATTATATCGCTGCTAGTTAATTTTGTTTAGCATAGTTTATTTAGTTTATGCATGTTTAGTTGATTAGGTGGTTAGATAATCTGAATTAGTTTGTGGATTTAGGTTTGTCTTGATTAATAATGTTGTTTAGGAGTGTTGCTGTTTCTTTGATTTTTGTTGGTTTGTTTGTTGCTGGATGATTTACCCCTGTGCTAATTTGGTTTGATGATGTTGCTGCATAATTGTTATTGCTGCTCTATCCTTGCTGATTGATGCTGAGTTCCTATTTCAATTTGAACTTCATTGTTGGATTTAGTTATGAATAATTGTTTGAATTCATACTTCTTGCTTCTAGAATGGTTATTGAATTCAATGAAAGGAATGCTGACTGAATCAACTACTGTTGTTCCTTATTGCTGTTTGGTGCTGTATGCTAGCCTATTGAGTGCCCTTTGCTACTCATTGCTTATTTTTTATGGCTTAATTGCTTATGGCTGTTTTATTACTGTATGTTGGCATAGTGTTTAATTCATATGAATTCATATATGGTTTTTGTGTTTTTAATTGTTAATGCATTCATATGAAATTTGATTTGATTGGTTGAATTTGGAAAACAAGGCAACATTAGTGCTAAAATGTTGCAGGATTTTTTCCTAACCTTATTTCATTAATTAACATTGTCTTATTCTGTGCAACAAGATTCTATTTGACGGAATTTTGTGTCAATAGAATCTTGTTTGCTAAACTGTTTTGGAAATTTCCTCAAGAACTTCCTTACAAGTTTTGGTCAATTCTTTAACTTCTTTGCTTGTTTTGAATTGTGTGTTATTCATAGGCATTGAATATCCTTAATTGACTTTCAATTGACCGGAATTTGAATTCTTTTGAAAATTAGTGCCTTTTTTGCGTAAACTCACGAGATTGAAGGTTTTTTAATCTATGTGGCTAATTTGATTTATTTTATTCATACCTAACTTACATTAAGTCACATAGATCATGAGGTTTTCAATTCTTGTTTCAAATTGTGACTTTCATGCTTCATTATAATTTGGTGTTTGAATTTTCATTGTTTACCATGTTTATCAAGGTTTTAACTTTGTCAACGCCAAATTATTTTAACTTATGCCAATTGCTTGTGATTAATACTTATTTGATTATGTGCTCTGCACATACATTTGCATTACTTGTTTTGGCATCTTGAATTGTTGAGAATTGAGCATAAACTTGCTTATTTTGGAATTGTTGAAATTTTCAGAATTAAAGGAACGTTTTTACTATGCACATAATTTTAACTTTTCTTTTCTTTTTCAACTAATTTTTTCTTTTTCCTGACATAACTTTTAACCTTTCTTTTTTTTCACATAAATTTTAACCACCCTTTTCCTTTTCAACTAACATTAATTTTTAACTGTTTTCTTTTTCTTCATATAACTTCTGACTTTTCTTTTCTCTTTCAACTAACAATTTTTTTTTCTTCACCTGACTTCTAACTTTTCTTTTTTTTTTTCAACTAGCTATTATTTTTTCTTCGTGCATAGCAACAACACTCCTTTCTTCTGTTTATCTTTGATAAACAAGCAAGTTAGCAACGACTGGTGCGCGGAATTACACTTCACACAACTGAACCAGCAAGTACACTGGGTCGTCCAAGTAATACCTGAGTGAGTCAGGGTCGATCCCACGAGGATTATGATTTGAAGCAAGCTATGGTTAATTTGAAGATCTTAGTCAGCTGGATAGAAAAGTTGATTTGTTGTTTAAAGCGCATAAAAGGAAAATAAAGAAAACGTTACTCAATTTATGGTGAAAGCAATGATAAGAAGATGGTTAAGTCTTGGAGATGCTTTATTCTTCTGGATCAATTCAGTTTTACTGTCTCCTCCAACTCTGAATGATTTCTTCTATGACAGGCTGTGTGTGATCAACGCCTTTCTTGAGAGGTTGCCGATTCTCCTCCAGTGCTGAACAATAGGGTTAGTGTGGATCCAGTCTACACTACAAGAAAAAGCAGTATTTGTAACAAGAAAAATTGTTACAAAAAATCAAAATTTTGAAACAAAAGGATTTTGTAACAAAAAAGGGGCCGTTGCAGTGTCTCCCATTACAAAAAATTTTTGTAACAAAAAATGAAACTGTTACAATTCAAAGTAATATTTTGTAAAAAATTTTTCTGATACAAAAAACCAAAAGTCATTACAAAAGTGATAACAAATTTTGATCTCCAAAATATTTTTGGTGACAATATATTTTTTCCTATCATAAAATTTTGTTACAAAATATAACTTGATTTTGTAACTTTTTTTCTTTAGTTACAAAAGCAAAATATTTTTTTGTAACAATATTTTTTAATACAAATTAAATGCATAATTTACCAAATTATTTTTTTAATTAACTGATATATTAACTACTTTACTAAGCAAGTCAACATTTATATAATATATAAAAGCATACATAATTCAATCATACTTTATTTAACTAAAATTGTTTTAAAACAAAATCACATTAGTGAGTACATTGATTAGTTCTACAAGTTATATTTCTTGTACAAGTTCAACCAAAAGTTAAAAGTCTAACATAGATTAGTGTCTCTATGAATCAAAATATTCTTGAACACTTATGGTAGCTTGTTGTCACCATTTTAGCACTCCTGTAAATAAGAAAAACCGAAAGAAAAAATTAGAAACAAGATATAACACCAATTATAATTTTTTCCATTAACTTTTATCCAAAATGTTTAGAAAAATTTTGGCAAAATCTCCCCTAAAACTTGGATATTTCCACCGTCTACGGTATCATAAAAAACAACTAATTCACTACTTATTTCTCAGCCAATACACAACCAAATTTATCAAACCTAATAATAGGACATTTGTCATTTCTCAACCATGACACAAGTAAAATGTAATAAATAGATCCATATACAAATTAAACTATACTAATAATATATGAATCATCTAGGAATATGTATTAAAACCATAAGCAATTTTAGGAGTACCTTTCATTGTCTAGTTTCTTTCATTGTCAAAGCGCGCTATGAAAAAGTTCACAACGGCTTGTTGAGCTTCCAATTGAGCTTTCACTTGAGCTAATTCTTCCTCTTGGCGTGTTTGTTGCTTTTCAAGTTTTTCTTTGAGCACATCTATTTCCTTTGTTAGCTCCTCACGGTCTTGCATTTCCTATTGAAATTGTACTTGAATTCTTAACTTAGATTTCGAAGCCTTTATGCTATAACCTAGCATCACAGCGACTATCACTTTCAAAGGGCTCTAAACTAAATTCCAAGACGGTTATCGATAACTCCACAATACAAACTATCCTAATTCAATGCATTGTAAAAAACACAAAATCAATAACAAAATTAAATTAATATTTCTATGTTAATAATGATGATGTAGTTACCTAAGACACTCAATTCATAAACACAAAAATTTAAGAAAACAAAAATATCCAAATCACCAAAAAAATACAAAAAATAGAATCAAAATAATAAGGCACTAGAGTAAAATAGTAAGGCACCATAGAATTGTCAACTTTCTGATAAAACATAATTGAAACAACAGAAATTGAAAGCGTCAAATAAAATGCTTGGACATACTCAAGAACATGATAAAAGAAGAGTTTTCTAGCAAGCTTTCGTCCAAACTCAACAGCCTACACCACTAGACAACAATCACAAAGATAGTAATGACAATATGATGCTAAGAATTGTACCAAGATAATCAATTAAAATATTCGGCAGATTTGTCTGATCATATGATTAACAAATATAAAATGATTAAAGAATATGAAACAATGACTACATATGAGGATTTCTGCATGGGTTTTAGTTGTATATAGGGTAATTAAATCCATACCTCTGGGCTTTCTAGATAGGAGAATTAATTTACTTATCTCTAATTTTTATTAAATTAGTATTCGAATGGAAAATAATTTACAACTTGTAATTGGAAAGTATGTTAAAGATAGAAATTTTATACTTAATTTGGTTTTTTGATTATTATTTTATCTTCCTAATTATTTTATGAAATTATACTACTAACCCTATTTTTAATGAAAATACCTAAACTACCCCCAAACCCTAACACTACACTCATCTCTCTCACCTAATCCCACACCCACGGCTCACACACTCAGCACATACCTCACTCTTCATCACCAACACACAGAGACACGGTTTTGTAAGTGGAAACAAGAAAGAAAAGAAGAAAGAAAGGGAAGAGGGGGAAATAGAATCGGGGAAAGGGGGAAAAGAGAGGAAGCGTCGAGGGGGTGAGGGAGAAGAAAGGGAGCTGCCGCCTCCCACCGATCCGCCGAATCTGCCACGCCTTGCTGCCCAGCTTGCCGTCGCGCCAGCCACCCACGCCAGAGGAGAGAGAGATCAAGAGAGAGAGAGACGCAAAGAGGGAGAAGGATTTGCGTCGCTGCAGCCATCCATGCCGTCGTCACCGACGGAAGCCAGCGCCACCACCACGTCACCGTCGCCACCATCTGTCGTGCCACAACCACGCTGCGTCGCCATCGAGAACAAAGACGCGAAGGAGAGGAGGCCGCGGGTCACTGTCCTCGAAGCTTTCGTCGTCACCGTGCAGAGCCGCCGCCATCGCCATCATCGCGGGCTGCTGCTGCTGCACGTGTGATCGTCGCCGCCTCTGGGTCTGTCACCGTCGAGCAGAGCTGCCGGGGAGAACCGTAGCTGTCGCCATAGCTCCAGTCGCCGTCAGAAGCTGCTGCCGACACCGATCTGCATGTGCAGTCACCGTTAGGATCCTCTGCAACCGTTCGGGTAACTGGGAACGTGGCTGTGATCACCGAAACCACCATCAGAGTTACCACTGTTTCAGTTCAGCCGTCCTTCCTTGTTTGGGTAAGCGTTTCGTTCCGGAACCTTTGAAATAGTACTTCCGTTTTAAGTTGTTTATGGATATGAGATTTTGGTGTCATAGGATCGAGTTACGGGTCTTGCATGCTAGGTTCTAAGACGGTTGCATGTGACATCAAGCTGCTGCATCGTCATCGGAGTTGCCACTGCTATGTTCTCTGGCTTATTCGTAAGTATAGTAAGTTATTTCTCATCCCGAACCTCTATGGCTTCTATTCTATTATATGTTTCTAAGTTTCTTTCAACGTTAATGCTTTAGGTTTGAGTTTGGTTCTTACGTGCCGGGATTAAAGTTGCTGTGGTTGAGGTTGTGTTGTTGCGGGCTGTGAGAAAAAGAGTTTCTGTCGCATAGTTAAGTCGTATTCGAGGTAGGGGCCTTTTCAAAGAACTTAATTTTATGATTTGGAGTTGTTATAAATGGATATTAATGTGATAAATGTACTTTTGGTGGTTGTATAAGCCTTATGTATTGCTGGGCCATTTTGTGATGAACGTATTTATGGTTGGATTGGATTGTTGTTTGATTTGGTTATATGGTTGGTTGCTGAAATATTTCATTACAATTTTGGAAAACGAGTTTGGTTCATTGAAAATGGATTGAGTTTGGATTTGATTTCTTGAATTATGAGAAGGATATGAATTTTTGAAATTAGTCTGATTTTAAACTGATTTGCCGAAATTTTATGAAATTCAAGATTTTGTTTTAAAATATGATTTAGAAAAGAATTGGATTCGAGAGGTTCTATTGTTGGGTTTTTGATTTATTATGAAACAGGTGATTCAAGTTTAATCTTTTAAGGAAAGCTTATGTTTTAATTTTGATTTAAACATAAGGGGACCTATGTTTTGCGGTTTGATCAAAGAAGTACCTTTGGAGGAGTTTTTGTGGGTTTTAAAGGAAATTGAACTTTGATTACTTAATTTCGCATTGCTTTTGAAGTATTCTTTAAATCTTAACTAAACAAATCTGAGCCTTTGGGAAAGTTTCCGATTTAAAAATGAAAAGAAATTGGGTCTTTGGGCTTAAATAATGTTGGTTTTGAAACTGATTCGGAACTTTTGGCCTATATGCCGTGGTTTTGGTTTCAAGTCTCCATTTTAAATGATTTCAGTTTGAGTAATTATGATTCCGAGGATTTCTAAAGAGTTTAAGAAGTGAGGCAGGTTATTCTTCCCTAGAGTCTTGTGTCTTCTCAAGAAAGTTCCGTTTTAAGGTGATGATTGAAAGTCTCTTTGAAGTTTTGTAAAATGTTATATTAAGTGACTAAGATTTGAAAGAGAATTGATTTTGAGGAAAAGTTGATTTATGAGTTTGAAGAGATTTGAGAAATAGAAAGTGACTTATGGCTTTGATGAATGATTAAATAATGATTACGATTATGAAATGGCTTATGAATAATGATATCTGAGATACGAGTTTCCCTGGGTAAGAACTGTGGCTTGCCAACACGTGTTCCAGGTTAAATCTCGATACTCTGTTGACCCTACGTCGTAAGGGTGACCGGGCATGTATAAATTCCCGGGTATGGATAGCCCCCAGTGAGTGATTTGAATGATATATGAATGTAAAATCTATGCATAGACTCATGGAGATGCGCGACGGGGGACAGTCTAAGGTTTTTGGACTTGTCGGGTTGGCTGGTTAACCGACAGATGAGCTCATTAGCCATAGGACAGGCATGCATCATATACATTTATATGACATTGTTTGGGTGTGCATATTGTATTTGGTTTGCCTATGTGAATAGTTATGTTTAATTGCTAATTGCTCTACTTGATATAACTGCTTGATTGTGTTTGAACCTTCTTACTTGTGTTTGTGACTGAAAATTGGTTGGATTGTGATGAATTGGTTGTTGATTGAGTTGCTTGGGCCTAGGGCCGTGGTTGATTATGAGATGAGCTGAAAACTGTGTTGGGTTTGTGCTTTTGATTTTGAAAAGTATGAAAAACTAAACTGGTTCAGCATAGACTTAATGAACCTATGCGCGGAACAGTTTGGTCATTCATGCTGTCTAGGAAAAACTTTTAAAAAGGCTTTTAGATTTATGATAAATTAACAGCTTTCCCTTTTAGAAAGGATTTCGTATTTTGAAGATTAAATCTTTGGTTTTGAAAAGAAGCATAAGGCGGTTATTAATAAATGTACTTTAAAAACGGTTTTATTTTCGTATCTTATTATAGCAATTCTGTAACCTTATAGTGAGAACCCTTTTGAGGACGATGTTCTCACTCCCCTACAGGTTTTTCCCTTTTTAGGATATGGACGACGAAGCTTCAGAAGGGTTATATTCGTTTTCTGTTTATTCGACATTACTTTGTATTATCTTAGTTTTTATTTTTTCCTCGCCTTTATCTCTAGCAATTTTTGCAAGAGGGATAGGAGTTTCGATGTGTGAAGTTTATATTAGTATGATGTATATATATATATGTATATGTATCTTTTGTAAGTATTGTGGTTTGTTTTGTAAATATGGTTGTATGTTGTCAGATAAGAAGTCTCCTGAGCGGTTATACGGTTTAAAATTTTAAACAGGCTCATATTTTAGTATTAAATATTTTAAAAGTCATCAATCATAATACCTGAGCTATCAGAGTGGCGTAGCCGGAAGCGTGACATTTTGATAGTCAGGATGTTACATTATGGTATCATAGCGGTCCTTCCTGTAGAGCCTGAGGAATGGACCGACTATGCTTCAATTGCATACTCTGAGAATCTGTCATGTAGTAGGTCTTGTTTGGATAACAAGAATTAGAGCTTTATGCACATGACGGTCTATTGATTAATGCCATTAGTCTTGCATTGCATAATTTCTGGTATTAAGTTTGGCCAGCTTAACACTAGTGAGTTATGTATATGGAAGCACTAATGGGTTATCATAGACAATATACGAGTTATAGACAACACGAATTGCGGGTTTTGGGAACGTTAGAAATTAATTCACAAGGTTACTCGGCTATGTGTCTAGTTTTCTGCTGGAGTCATGTGACGTGTTCTTTCATGGCTTATCTTGAATTTCTTGTTTGCTATTTTCTTTTGGAAAGTAGTTTGATTGTTCCAAACCTCCTACTCTGTTCATATGCTTTCTCCTTTGATTCCAACCGCATAAGTCTGCCTAATGTCCTTGGTGTGTTTGCCTTCCTTTGTTTAAACCCTTTTCTTGATCCATATATTCTTTGATACAACTTTGGTCTTATGGATGCAGTGTATTTCTTTAAGCTCCTATTCCAAGCTCTTTCTAAAGAAATTGTGATTTAACTTTTCTCTTACTTGACTATATCCCCAACCATAATTCTTAAAGCCTTTATAAAATCGTTTTTGATTCGGTATAACCTCCTCTAAATAGAACTTTGAAAATTCTTTATGCAATTTAGAAACTATTTACTCCTAATACCTCGCTAATTCTTTTACTGATTTATGAAAATATACTTATTTTAAAAAATATATATACAGCTTGATTTTCTAACAACTATATTACAATTTTTATGAATATTTTTGCTTGATTATGTATTTAGATACTCTTCAAAGGAAGATTTTTGTCTCCTTCTAGTTGATTTTCGTTTAATAAATTTCGCCTGATCTATTTTTTTAATTTGAATTTGGTTTAGCATAACACGTTAATTAAGCATTCTTTGCTCTTTCGAAAATGTTGGATTCATATCTTCCCTTTCAAGAACGGACCAATTCCTTTTTGAGTTTTTCACTTCTATGGATGTCATATTTGATTTTGTATTTAATTACTCTCTTTCTTTTGTGAAAGTCACCGTTAGTCTTAATTTTCCTTCTCTTATGAATCTCACCCTCATCCGAGTCAGCTTGACTTTGTTTCCATCTAATGCACTGTTTTCCCTTTTAATTGTCTTTCTTTAGTCAAAGGTTCTTTCTTGAGAATTTTCTTTTGATTGGGTTGTCTTTTCTTGCGCGTTTTGTATTCA
Organism: Arachis ipaensis; assembly: GCF_000816755.2. NCBI lineage: Eukaryota > Viridiplantae > Streptophyta > Magnoliopsida > Fabales > Fabaceae > Arachis > Arachis ipaensis. The sequence goes on from NC_029792.2 coordinate 67,684,706, forward strand.
TTTAGATCAATCAAAAACTTGTTTGATATTCCAAGGCTAGTGAATTTTTTTTGAACTCCCTTGATTTAAAGATCCTTTCTCATATGGGCTGATTTCCTTTTAAGTGCACCTTAATCCCTTGAATATTCCTGCAAAGGTGGTAATTTCAAGTATATTTTCGGAGACTTGTTTTGAACTATCTTGAAGAAGTTTTGAATTCCTTTTGAAGAAGTTTCAAATTAAAATTTTCTTGCTTGATTGTAACTAAAAGCCATTTATTAAAATTTTGATAAGATTGTTTTGACTTAGCGTACACTTCTTTACGGGAAATTCTAAAAACCTTATCGCACATACGCAGAACCCTGCTTTTGATAGAAGTGTGTTTACGGAAACTTTTACCTCGGATCTTTCTTCTCTAAATAAAGTTTGACTTCTTCTATCTTTGTTATAACCTTTACACACGTTTGATTGAATATGAGCTTTGAGAAAATTTTGAACAAACTTTTGATTTTCTTCTGAGCTTTATGCATACTTTTGGTTAAGTTGTGCACCTAACCACCTTTCTAAATATTTGAGGAATAATTTGCTTTTAGTCAAACTAGTGTTCATTTTGTTTTAAAACTCTACATGATCTATTTCAACATGAAATTTGCGTTAAAGTGATGCCACATTCATACTCTTGTTATTCTTTTGCAAAATGTTGGTTACGCCTTTTCTTTGAGAATGTGAAATGGGTTTTGAAAAAGTTTCCATTCTTTATGAGCAATGCGTTCGAAGATATTCTTGATCCTAACTCAAGTCTTATAATCTGTCTTAAGTTTAAGGCATACTTCTTCTATAAACTTCACACTTCTTTGATTCAACTTGATTTTGTTCAAATTATAACACTACTTTTCTTTTTATTATTCCCATCGAATTTCATTGATTCAGGAATCATTCTTGAGATTGCCAAACTAATTTCCTTTCTGGAACTTTTCATTCCTTGTGCATCCCTAATTACTTGTGACCTCAATAATCTTTTCATGTCCTTGCAGATATTGTCCTTGTCACTTGTCCTTTTTCAAGGTCTTGTATTCTTTTGAATAAACTCGAGAATTGCTTTAGTTTTTAGAGTCACGTATGACCTTTAGGCATAGCAAACGAAACGTTAGTCTTTTTAGAATGCTGTTCGTGAACGTGAAAAGGAGGAGTGGTAATTGTGCAACATCTTGAGGAGTTGTGGGAGTTTTGTTCCTGGTAAAAATTGGCAGATGTTAGGCTTGTGACAGGTTATAGTGCTGTGAAGTGACTAATAGAGTTGGGAAGTTGAAGTTTTGAAGTTGGTACGAGGTCGGTGCACAGGTGTCATTCTATTTGTTTACGTCAACCTATTTTCAAACTTTTGCCACCTAGATATCCCCTTTGTTTTCGCAAACACTTAACTAGAACACTTGCACCCTCTTATGCTTCAAGTTTTGGTAAAATAGTAGCCCCATGTGACATCTTTGTTTTTGAACCATCCTGTAACTTTTGCTTTAGACCACACTTTTTTCTTACACCTAAATTTTTACGAGATTTTCGGTATTTGGAAAATTATATACATATATATATGCCAAGACCTTTGTTTTCTAAAGTATACGAAAGTAAAGTATTCAAAACTATTTTAGAATTTTGTGTATTAAGTTAATTTTCGAGGACGAAAATTTTTATAAGTGGGGTAGAATGTAAAACCCCGGATTTTAAAAAGTTATTAATAAATTATTTATGAGCTATTGTATTTATTTTAAAATTTTATTTTTAGAGATTTTTATATATAAGTTGAGTAAATTATTATTTATTATATAGAGTTCTTACAATTGAAAAAAAAATAGTGAATATTTTATATGCCTTAATTTTAATATTTAGATTTTTGACCTTATTTTATAAATAAAGGAGAATTAATTTACTTATCTCTAATTTTTATTAAATTAGTATTCGAATGGAAAATAATTTACAACTTGTAATTGGAAGGTATGTTAAAGATAGAAATTTTATACTTAATTTGGTTTTTTGATTATTATTTTATCTTCCTAATTATTTTATGAAATTACACTACTAACCCTATTTTTAATGAAAATACCTAAACTACCCCCAAACCCTAACATTACACTCATCTCTCTCACCTAATCCCCTACCCACGGCTCACACACTCAGCACACACCTCACTTTTCCTTACCAACACACACAGACACGGTTTTGTGAGTGGAAACAAAAAAGAAAAGAAGAAAGAAAGGGAAGAGGGGGAAATAGAATCGGGGAAAGGGGGAAAAGAGAGGAAGCGTCGAGGGGGTGAGGGAGAAGAAAGGGAGCTGCTGCCTCCCACCGATCCGCTGAATCTGCCACGCCTTGCTGCCCAGCTTGCCATCGCGCCAGCCACCCATGCCGGAGGAGAGAGAGATCGACAGAGAGAGAGACGCAAAGAGGGAGAAGGATTTGCGTCGCTACAGCCATCCATGCCGTCATCGGCGAGGGAAGCCAGCGCCACCACCGCGTCACCGTCGCCACCATCTGTCGCGCCACAACCATGATGCGTCGCCGTCGAGAACAGAGACGCGAAGGAGAGGAGGCCGCGGGTCACTGTCCTCGAAGCTTTCGTCGTCAGCATGCAGAGCCGCCGCCAACGCCATCATCGCGGGCTGCTGCTGCTGCACGTGCGATCGTCGCCGCCTTTGGGTCCGTCACCGTCGAGTAGAGCCACCAAGGAGAACCGTAGCCGTTGCCGTAGCTCCAGTCGCCGTCAGAAGCTGCTGCCGACACCGATCTGCATTCGCAGTCACCGTTGGGATTCTCTGCCACCGTGGCTGTGATCACCAAAACCACCATCGGAGTTACCACTGTTTCAGTTCAGCCGTCCTTCCTTGTTTGGGTAAGCGTTTCGTTCCGGAACATTTGAAATAGTACTTCCGTTTTAAGTTGTTTAGGGATATGAGATTTTGGTGTCATAGGATCGAGTTACGGGTCTTGCATGCTGGGTTCTAAGATGGTTGCATGCGACATCAAGCTGCTGCATCGTCCCGAACCTCTATGGCTTCTATTCTATTATATGTTTCTAAGGTTCTTGCAACATTAATGCTTTAGGTTTGAGTTCGGTTCTTACGTGTCGTGATTAAAGTTGCTGTGGTTGAGGTTGTGTTGTTGCGGGCTGTGAGAAAAAGAGTTTCTGTCGCTTGGTTAAGTCGTATTTGAGGTAGGGGCTTTTTCAAAAAACTTAATTTTATGATTTGGAGTTGTTATAAATGGATATTAATGTGATAAATGTACTTTTGGTGGTTGTATAAGCCTTATGTATTGCTGGGCCGTTTTGTGATTAATGTATTTATGGTTCGATTGGATTGTTGTTTGATTTGGTTATATGGTTGGTTGCTGAAATATTTCATTACAATTTTGGAAAATGAGTTTGGTTCATTGAAAATGGATTGAGTTTGGATTTGATTTCTTGAATTATGAGAAGGATATGAATTTTTGAAATTAGTCTGATTTTAAACTAATTTGGTTTTGAACCCGTTGAATGGGTTGTATACTAGTTTGGTTGGGACCCGAAACGGGTGGCAAAGTCCAAGTTTTAGGGGAGATGTTGCCGAAATTTTATGAAATTCAAGATTTTGTTTTAAAATATGATTTAGGAAAGAATTGGATTCGAGAGGTTCTATTGTTGGGTTTTTGATTTATTAAGAAACAGGTGATTCAAGTTTAATCTTTTAAGGAAAGCTTATGTTTTAAGTTTGATTTAAACATGAGGGGACCTATGTTTTGTGGTTTGGTCAAAGAAGTACCTTTGGAGGAGTTTTTGCGGATTTTAAAGGAAATTAAACTTTGATTACTTAATTTCACATTGCTTTTGACGTATTCTTTAAATCTTAACTAAATAAATCCGAGCCTTTGGGAAAGTTTCCGATTTAAGAATGAAAAGAAATTGGGTCTTTGGGCTTAAATGATGTTGGTTTTGAAACTGGTTCGGAACTTTTGGCCTATATGCCGTGGTTTTGGTTTCAAGTCTCCATTTTAAATGATTTCAGTTTGAGTAATTATGATTCCGAGGATTTCTAAAGAGTTTAAGAAGTGAGGCAGGTTATTCTTCCCAAGAGTCTTGTGTCTTCTCAAAAAAGTTCCGTTTTAAGGTGATGATTGAAAGTCTCTTTGAAGTTTTGTATAATGTTATATTAAGTGACTAAGATTTGAAAGAGAATTGATTTTGAGGAAAAGTTGGTTTATGAGTTTGAAGAGATTTGAGAGATAAAAAGTGACTTATGGCTTTGATGAATGATTAAATAATGATTATGATTATGAAATGGCTTATGAATAATGATATCTGAGATACGAGTTTCCCTGGGTAAGAACCGTGGCTTGCCACCACGTGTTCCAGGTTGAATCTCGATACTCTGTTGACCCTACGTCGTAAGGGTGACCGGGCACGTATAAATTCCCGGGTATGGATAGCCCCCAGTGAGTGATTTGAATGATTTATGAATGTAAAATCTATACATAGACTCATGGGGATACGCGACGGGGGACAGTCTAAGGTTTTCGTACTTGTCGGGTTGGCTGGATAACCGACAGATGAGCTCATTAGCCATAGGACAGGCATGCATCATATTCATTTATATGACATTGTTTGGGTGTGCATATTGTATTTGGTTTAGGGTATGTGAATAGTTATGTTTAATTGCTAATTGCTCTACTTAATATAACTGCTTGATTGTGTTTGAACCTTCTTACTTGTGTTTGTGACTGAAAATTGGTTGGATTGTGATGAATTGGTTGTTGATTGAGTTGCTTGGGACTAGGGCCGTGGTTGATTATGAGATGAGCTGAAAACTGTGTTGGGTTTGTGCTTTTGATTTAGAAAAGTATGAAAAGCTAAACAGGTTCAGCATAGACTTAATGAACCTATGCGCGGAACAGTTTGGTCATTCATGCTGTCTAGGAAAAACTTTTAAAAAGGCTTTTAGATTTATGAGAAATTAACAGCTTTCCCTTTTAGAAAGGATTTCGTATTTTGAATATTAAATCTTTGGTTTTGAAAAGAAGTATAAGGCGGTTATTAATAACTGTACTTTAAAAACGGTTTTATTTTCGTATCTTATTATAGCAATTCTGTAACCTTATAGTGAGAACCCTTTCGAGGACGATGTTCTCACTCTCCTACAGGTTTTTCCCTTTTCAGGATATGGACAACGAAGCTTCAGAAGGGTTATATTCATTTTCTGTTTATTCGACATTATTTTGTATTATCTTAGTTTTTATTTTTCCCTCGCCTTTATCTCTAGCAATTTTTGCAAGAGGGATAGGAGTTTCGATGTGTGAAGTTTATATTAGTATGATATATATATATGTATCTTTTGTAAGTATTGTGGTTTGTTTTGTAAATGTGGTTGTATGTTGTCAGATAAGAAGTCTCTTGAGCGGTTATACGGTTTACAATTTTAAACAGGCTCATATTTTAGTATTAAATATTTTAAAAGTCATCGTAATACCTGAGCTATCAGAGTGGCGCAGCCGGAAGCGTGATATTTTGATAGTCAGGATGTTACATTTCACACCTTCAACCTCATTCATCTTATCCCGATCTTCAGTATTGCTAACGTTTTTGATCGATTGAACGCTCTCTTCATTCTTATCCACTAAATCTTGATGTTCCATGGTTAAAAATTTAAAATGAACCTAAGATTTCCTCGTCAACAATACAAAAACTGAAATTTTACCCAATAAAACATAAGCCCTGCAATATTGCCAGTTACCAATCCATATTACTATATATACAAAAAAGATTTAAAATATTAATCATCCGATTATTCTAATTTTAGATGGCAGTAGAAAAATATAGTAAGATTAAGACTAGGAACTAGAGCAACAGTGAAGTATTCCAATTCCAATAGCAGAACACATCGAATAATCAGGACTACGAGAATACAAACAAAACAAAACAAAAAATGGCTAACAAATAAAAATTATGGCATTCCAGGAGAGCAAAATATACATCGAAACAATTACAAAAAAAATAAATGAATAGAAAGTAAGCCAAGAAGAAGAAGACGGAGCAGGATTAGCTTACTGTTAGAGATCCAATCCAATGAGAATAGTTGAAAAGAAGAAGAAGAAGAAGAAGAAGAAGAAGAAAAGACTTAATTTTAATGCGTTATGAAAATGAAATTAAGACAGTGTTTTTTACATTTTTTAAACTTCAGACCTTTTAATAGGTTTAGATCAATCCAGTCTTGAAAACGATTTCTAATTATAAGATTCAACTTGTGATAGCATTATTCTTCAAAACGAAAGAATTTTTGTGTCTAGTATTTAGTAGTCAATGGCATGATCAAGAAGCTAGGCAAGGCATGCAAACATATCATGAAAAATAAGAGGATCTTCTGTTGGAAGCTCTTTGTTCCAGAAACCAAGCATGAAAAATAACACAGACATTGCTGCTGGGAACCTAGGACAAGGTGGAACTACAAAAAGGAAACACGGTTCTGTAGAAAACAGAGAATGCACTAACAACATCACCACCTAAATAAACAGACTAATTTACCTAAGTTTCCAAAATAGAGAAGAAATAGAGGAACAGAAAAACAGAGAATCAAAGGGAAGAATACTTACCAGTGTTTACAGTGAGGGTTGAATGCCGATTGAAGGAGAGACAACAACGATTGAGGCGGCATTTTAGGGTTTGCGAGAGAGAGACCGCTGAGGGAGGAGGAGTTCCCTACTGCTTCTGCAACATCACCCGCAACTTTAATCGCGATATAAAATAACCAAAACTCACCCCTAAAGCACAAGCGTCACAAATTCCTTAATAACGCATAGCAGAAAAATGACTAAACTAGTTTCTTTTGAAGAGTAAAATAACTTACTGAGATTGAGGATAAGTGGGGGAACGAAGCCGCAGGGCTCCGACGAGCTCCAACAGCAATTAGAATTCCGGTGACGGCGGCTATAACAACATGCAATAACGACAACGTTACAGAAATTCAAAACGAAAACTAGAACTAAAAACACCCTTACCGACAATGGACCTCGGCGACAACAGCTTCATCCACCGGCCACAGAGGCATACCTGGCGGCCAGAGGCTCCAACAGCGGCGGATATGGCGGCGACAGGTCCTCCAACGGCGGCAGAACGTGACAACTTCTCTTCTCTCTCTCCTTTGCTCCCGAGCTCTCTCTCTCTCTGGCTCCGCCATAAGTGGCGGCAACCGACCCCATGACGAGGACGGCGACGGCGCGAGTACAGCAACGGAGGCGATGGGCTTCACGGTGAGGGCGATGTTGGCGACGCAAAAAGCAACTGGACGCGGTGGTTGGACTTCAGCTGGGCCTCAGATCCCGCATTCTCTCCTTCGTGTGTCTCTCCTTCCTGCGCGGTCTCCTCGGCGCTGGCGCAAATGGCGACGCGATGCGACGGCGGTCCTGAGCGGCCCGGCGGCTCCCTCACGGCACTCTCCTTCTCTCTTAGACCTCCTCTCTCCTCTGTCAGCAGCGGCAGCAACGGTGGCAGTGACACCCACCGCGCCGCCTTCCCTCTTCCCTTCTTCTTCAGACTCCCCCCTTTCTTCTTTCTTTCTTTCTTCCCCGTTTCCATGTCTCCCTCTCCGTTCTTCCCTTTCTTTCATTTCTTTCTCTCTTCCTTGTTTTTTTGGTTTTTTGTTGAAGCAATTAGGCATTAGGTTAAGGGATTGACCCGGGGGGGATATCATAAATTATTTTTGACCCGGGGGGATTTCATAAATTATTTTTGAGGGTCATATGTGTAAAAAAGGAATTAAAGTATGTAAAAAAATTTCTTAACATTATTTTAACTACAGAAATATGATAATAAAAATTTTATAAAAGGTTAGGATTATGCAAATTAATTTTTAATTAACATTAAAAATCTTATTATGAATAAAAATTAATGAATATGAACAATATGTAAAAAATTTTAATTTTTGAAACAAAATAAAATTATTCTGAAAAAATTATATAAACAAATTTTTTTAGCGTGTTTAACATTTTGAAAAAAAATTGTTATAAAATATATTTATATTTTGTGACAAACAAATAACTTATTATAAATAATGTTGAATTTGTGACAAATTAATTTTTTGTTATAAAACAATTAGAGTTTTTGAAACAAAAAGATATTTTGTTACAAAATATCACGAATTTTTGCAACTTCTTTATTTTTTGTTAGAAAATATTATAATATTTCGTAACAAAACAAATGTTTGTTACAAAAACTAACATAATTTGTAACAACAAAAGTTAGGTTGTTACAAAATATTAGCATGTTTTGTAACAACTTGTAATGTTATTACAAAAAATATTCTTTTGTAACAATTACTAATTATTATTACAAAAAATTATTTTTTTGTAACAATTTTAAATTTGATACAAAATTTTTGTTACAAATGTTCCATTTTTTTGTAGTGTTAATTGAGGGTGAAGCTCTTGCAGTCCATTCCCCTTAGTGATCCTACTCAAAACGCCATAAACAAAGTTGAATCTTCTGGATAACAGAATGTTGTGCCTTTGGTTCTAGCCTCTACCGCAAAGACTCTAATCTCCCCATACCTCGGCTGAACTGGTGTCTCGAAAAGTCCCCAACGATGTCGTGGATTAGCTGTCTAAGAGGTATATAATCAAGCTAGTAGTTCATTGATAGGTGAGAAATTAGTGTTGATTTAGAATTTCTTAATAGAATTCTTTCGTTGCAAGTATAGTCCAGACCAACAACTAACTCTCAATCAATTTTAAAACCAAAAGATGTCACAATCAATACAAAATAGCTGGGAGTTTTAAATCCCGGTTCGTTCTCCCTAGAAATTGCAATGAAATACTCAATTATTGGCTCTGGGGGATTTGGGGTTTTTTTATTATAAGAAGCAAGAAATTAAAATGACAAGTAATTAAATGGAAAGCAAGTAAAAGCAATGAAAATGGAAATTAAATGGCAAAAAGGGCTCTTGGCAAGAATTGGAGAATTAAGGATTCCTATCCTAGTTTTGGACCACAAACATGGTAAATGTGTAGAATTAATCCCAATTAGTCAATCCTAACATCGAGAATTAGTCAAAAGGGCATAATTGATCTCAATCCACAAGTCTAGTCAACTCTATTAATGGAAGGCTTAGAGTAAGTGGAAACCAAATCAACTAACAATCCTAACACAATGTGGAATGGACATCCACAACTTAAGTTCACCTAATTACCTAATTTTCCAACCAAGAGTGTGAAAAACTAGGCAAAAATCTAACCAAGCATTTTATGAAACACTTGGAAGGCTTCAAACGAAAGCATGATAAAATAACAAGAAATAATAAATTCTACAACTACCAAGCAAGGAAAGTAAGAATAACAACTTAATTAAGCAATAAAGGAACATAAAACATAAATTGCATTAAATGGAAATTAAAACAACAAGGGTGCTCATAAACATAAAAAGTAACCAAAATGAGAAATTAACAAGGTAAACTAAGGAAATTAAGACAATAGAATAAAGAAAGGTAAAAGAAACTAGATGAAAACAATAATTAAAAAGAGCAATTACAAAGAAATTAAGCTAAAATCCCTAATTTCTAGAGAGAAGGGGGAGCTTCTCTCTCTAGAAAATGACTTACATGATACTAAACTATACCTAATTGCCAAAAATTTGAAAGAAGAGAATTTATTGTTGATCTAGAATTTCTTAATAGAATTCTTTTGTTACAAGTATAGTCCAGACCAACAACTAACTCTCAATGAAATTTTAAATCCAAAAGATGTCACAATCAATACAAAATAGCTGTAAGTTTAAAATCCTGGGTCGTTCTCCCTAGGAGTTGCAATGAAATGCTCAATTATTGGCTCTAGGGGAAAACGGGGGTTTGATGGCATGAGATAAGGAATGTAAATAGCAAGGAATAAAATAAGCATGAAATTAAATGAAATCAATTAAAGTAATAAAAAGGGAATTCAAATAACAAAAAGGGCTTTTAGTATGAATTGGGGAATTAAGGATTCCTATCCTAGTTATGGACCACAAACATGGTAATTGTGTAGAATTAATCCTAATTAATCAATCCTAACATCGAGAATTAGTCAAAAGGGCATAGTTGATCTCAATCCATAAGTCCTAGCCAACTGTATTAATAGAAGGCTTAGAGTTGGTGGAAACCAAATCAACTAACAATCCTAACACAATATAGAATGGACATCCACCACTCAAGTTTACCTAATTACCCAATTTTCCAACCAAGAGTGTGAAAAACTAGGCAAAAATTCAACCAAGTATTTTATCAAACACTTGGAAGGCATAAAAAGAAAGCATGATAAAACAACAAGAAATAATAAATTCTACAACCACCAAGCCAAGCAAGGAAAGTAAGAATAACAACTTAATTAAGTAATAAAGGAACATAAAACATAAATTGTATCAAATGGAAATCAAAATAACAAAAGTGCTCATAAACATAAAAAGTTACCAAAATGAGAAATTAACAAGATAAACTAAGGAAATTAAGACAATAAAACAAAGAAAGGTAGAAGATACTAGATGAAAACAATAATTAAAAAGAGAAATTACAAAGAAATTAAGCTAAAAACCCTAATTTCTAGAGAAAAGGGGGAGCAATTAGGTATAGTTTAGTATCGTTGCAACTATAGTCCAAACCAACAACTAACTCTCAATCAAATTTTAAAACAAAAATTGTCACAATTCAAAACAAATTATAAACCGGGAGTTTTAAATTCCTGGGTCGTCTTCCCTAGGAGTTGTAATTGAGTGATTAATTATTGGCTATGAGGGGAAATGGGGGTTTGAGATTGCAAGAGAAGCAAGTCATGTAAATAGCAAGAAGTGTAAATGATCATGCAAAGAATTAAATGAAAGCAATTAAATTCAAAGGCAATTAACCAAGGAAAAGGAAAATTCAAGTGCTAAGAAACCTCTTGGCAAGGAGTGAGAGTCAAGTTTACCTATCCTAGCCATTGACCACAAACACATGATGATTATGAAGAGTTAATCCTACTTAGGCAACCCTACATCGAGGATAAGTCAAATAGGCATAATTGATTTCAATCCACAAGTCCTAGTCAACTCTATTAATGGAAGACTTAGAGTTAGTGGAAACCAAATCAACTAACTACTCTAATATATCAATCAAGAATGGACATCAATGAGTTAAGGGTCACCAAAGTCCTCAATTCCAAACCAAGAGTGAAGAAAAACTAGGTAAATACTAAGCCAAGCATTTTATCAAACACTTGGTGTGCATGAAAATAAAATAATATTAAATTACATTAAAAATAAAATATAACTACCAGAAGCAAGAAATTAATGACAATAACTCAAACAAGCATTAAATGAACGTAAAACATAAATTGCATTAATAGAAATTAAATTTAACAAAGAGTGCAATTACATAAAAGTGGCAAAATTGAAAAAATGACAAGATAAACTAAGGAAATTAAGACAATAGAACAAAGAAAGGTAGAAGAAACTTGATGAAAACAAGAATTAAAAAGAGCAATTACAAAGAAATTAAGCTAAAGTCCCTAATTTCTAGACAGAAGGGGGAGCTTCTCTCTCTAGAAAATGACCTACATGATCCTAAACTATACTTAATTACTCCTCCCCTTTTCACACGGAATGATGGCCCTTTGATATAGCACTCAATCAGCTTCAGAAAGTCCCAAAACTGGGCTCTGGAGGCCCATAAGTCGCCCCCAGCGATTTGCATTAATGAGGTCACGTGCGCTGAGTTGTGCGTACGCACACGTGCTGAATTTCCTCTTGTGCGTACGCACACATGCTATTGTGCTTCTTGTGCGTACGCATAGTAGGTTGTGTGTATGCGCACTCCAGTGTGTGCTTCTCCTTTGTTTTCTTCATGTTTCCTCCCTCTTGCATGCTTTTCTTCCATCTTTACCAAGCCATTCCTACCTATTGCATCTGAAATCACTCACAAACAACATCAAGGTATCGAATGGAATGTCATTGAAATAAAAATGTCTAATATTAAGCACAAAAGAGCATGTTTTCATAATCAAGCATAATTTAGGAGGAAAACTCAAAAGCATGCTATTTAGGTGAATAAATGTAGGTTTATATGATGAAATCCACTCAAATCTAACCAAAATATATCATCAAATATGGATTCATCATTTTTATATTGTTTTTAGTTAGATTTTAATTAATTTTACTTGATTTTAGTGCAAATATTACGTTTGGATGCTACTTTAGTTTTTCTTGTGTTTTTATGGTTTTAGGTGAAATTCAGAGCAGTTTAGAGAAGGTTGGAGCAATAAAGAAAAATGCTGGCAGCTCCCCCCCCCCGGCTCTAAATGCCCAACATAGCATTCAACGCCTGCAGGGGGCTAGGAGATCTGAATGCGCTCTCCCTCTTAGGATTTCAACGCCCAATCCTGCCGCTGAATGCTAGCTTGTAGTCCGAGTTACACACTAGTGGGCCTCCAAAGATTTTATCTTATTTTATTTTAATTTATCTTTGTAATCTTTTATTTAAAATAATATCTTTTAGGGTTAGCAGTTATTATTAGGTTAGTATTTAAAGCAAAAGATCAATTAGGTTTGAGGATTTTCTTCCTTCCGCATCTTTTTAGAACCCTATTTTCTCTGTAAGTCATGAGCAACTAAACCTCCTGGTTAAGGTTAGGAGCTCTGTTTATTTCTATGGTTTAAGATTATTATTCTTCTATTTTATTTAATGTTTGATTCAATTCTAAGGTGTTGTTTTCGTTCTTAATCTTATGAATTTGGGGGGAACGAGAGTGTGACCCTTATTCTACATGAGCTCTTGTAATTCTCGCGAGAGCTATCTCGCTTGAGCTATAGCTTGAAAACACTCCTCCTAAATTGCTAATTACATGAACTAATTGGAATATGTGACATAAAATCATGTCAGCTTTGGGTAATTGAGGTCTTTATGGCGCTAAACTAGTTTTTTGAACTTCACCCTCTAATATGAATTGAATGACCATGAGAGTGGGTTTTAGTGAGGATTAGAGGAGATTAAATTGCTAAGAGGTTAGGGTTTAATCACTTATGGTTTGCCATGGAATGAATCACTCAGTTTTAAAATAGTTGGTATGATGTTTTAATCCAGAAAAGTAAACATCTCTAAGGCCTTAACCATTTTCTCATTACTGTTTTACATCAAACCTGTTTATTTGCTTTATTTACTTGCTTTTCACTACTTATATGTTTTACACGAACAACCATCTTTTACTGTTTACCTGACTAAGTCCAACAGGATAACTATTCCTTGCTCAGTCCAACAATCCCCGTGGGATCGGTCCTCACTCACCTGAGGTATTACTTGGATGACCCGGTGCACTTGTCGGTTAAGTTGTGCGAGTTCTAATTTCGCGCACCATATACTAATCCAATTCTCTAAATTTTCAAACCTCTGAAAACTCTGTTTAAGGCCCGATAGCTTTGTTTTAGGTTATAGATTAAGGATAAGAATGTTGAAGGAGCTAGTTTTGGTATCAAAAGAGAGTTGAGAAGTGAATGATTGATTCGATGAGACGTTGAAATTGATGATTCAGACATGATGAGAGTGGTTGTGATATCATGAGGTGATGATGAATGAGTTTGATTGAGATGATAATGACTGATTGTGATGGAGATATATGTGACCGGGTAAGAGGCAGTAGTGTGATGCGAGAATTTATGTTAGTTCAGAATTTCACAAGATAATCGGGTAGATATTATAGTTCCAAACCGACAATTAACTCTCGATCGAAGTTTAATTTGTATCACAAGTGCAAATCAATAAAAATTGAGAATATTTAAACCTCAGGTTGTATCTGAAAGGAATTGTAGTGAGATATGCGTGTTATCGGTTATGAGTATAAGAGGGGGTTTGCGGATAAATAGGCGAAAATTTAAATGACAAGAAAGCAAAGCAAACAACTAAAAGAAATATAAATGCTAAAAGACACTCCAGGCAACGATAAGAACCAAAGCTTCTTTTCCTAGTCATGGACCACGAACATGGTGATTATCTAGAGTTCATTCCATTTAGTCATCTCCACCATCGGGAGAAAATCAAATAGGCATAGTCAGTCTTAATCCATAGGTCTTACTCATCAATAGAAACAAGAACAACTAACAACCCTAAATCACCAATCAATATCGGATATCAAAGACTCTTATGTCACCTCAATTTCTCAATTCCAAACCAAGAGTGTAGAAATCTACTCTAAAACTAAGAGAGACATTTCTACAAACACTTGGAAGGCATAAGAATAAAGCATGGTAAAATTGTAATAATAATAAAATCTAAGCTACCGATTGCAAGATAACAATAATAAAAACTCAATTAAACCTCAATAAACATAAAAACATCAAATGGTATTAATAGAAATCAAAATTAACAAGAGTCATAAAACTAAAAATAACACAAATGAGAGATTAACAATATAAACTAGGATAATCAAGGCAATTCAACAAGGAAAAGTGAATGAAACTAGATTAAAACAAGAATTAAAATCTAAAGCTAAGACAGATTAAACTAAATCTACCCTAATTCTAGAGAGAAGAGAGAGCTTCTCTCTCTAGAATATAACCTAAAACATGTTACTAAACTAAACCTAATTGCTCTCCCTTTGATCCTTGATGAATCCATATTTATTGGTAAATTTTGATTAGAATTGAGTGGATTTCATCATGCAAACCTGCATTTATTCCCTTAAATAGCATGCTTTTGAGTTTTCCTCCCAACTTCTGCTTGATTGTGAAAACATGCTCTTTTGTGCTTAATTTGATCAATTTTTATTCCATTTTCATTCCATTCGATGCCTTGATATTTTGTTGAGTGATTTCAGATGCACTGGGTAGGAATAGCTTGGTGAGAATGGAAGAAAAGCATGCAAGAGGGAGGAAACATGAAGAAACAAAGGAGAAAAGCACTGCAGAGTGTGCATGCGCACAGCCTCTTGTGCATACTAATAACCTGAGAATTTGGCCAAGTGTGTGTGCGCACACACCTGTGTGAATGCACAGGTACCAGTGATGTACCACTATTTCATGGTACATTTTTGGCTGAATTGAGTGGATTTTATCCTTTATTCTCATACTTATTCATATAATTCGCATGTTTTACATTTTCCTTCCTAATTTTGTGCTATGATTGAAAACATACTTCTTTGGCCTTAAATTTGGTAATTTTAATTTTCTCTTATTACCATTCAATGTCGTGATATATCTGTTAAGTGTTTTCAGGGTTTATAGGGCAGGAATGGCTTAGAGGATAGAAAGGAAGCATACAAAAGTGGAAGGAACACAAGAAATCAAGTATCTCAGAATCTGGTAGCGACGCGCATGCATGGGCAACGCGCACGCATAACTGGTGCATTCTACAGATGACGCGCATGCGAGGCTGACACCTACGCGTGACCAATGAAATGTCCAGCGACGCGTACGCGTGGCTGATGCATACACGTGACAGAGCGTCACGTGCTGCATTAAACAGAAAAATGCTGGGGGCAATTTCTGGGCTGCTTTGGACCCATTTTCAGGCCCGAAAATACTGGTTAGAGGTTGCAGAGTGCAGCTGGAAGGGATGAATCATTCATACTTTCATTCACATTAGTTAGATTTAGATGTACTTTTCTAGAGAGCTTCTCCTCTCTCTAGGTTTTAAGGTTTCTACTCCAATTTCTTATTAGATTTAGATTTAATTTCTATTTTCATTTACAATTGCAATTTTTTGTTCTAGCACCTTTGTTCTTCAATTCTACTTGTTATTTTCTTCACTTTTGTATCCTTATGTTTATGCACTCCTGCTACTCTTAATCTTCATTAATGCAATTCATATTTTTATGTTATTAATGCTTTCTTTAATTTGTGTTATTGATCTCTTGCAATTGTTGGTCTTAGATTTTACATTCTCTTATTACTTTTCTATGTTTTTATTTTGTGCCTACCAAGTGTTTGATAAAATGCTTGGTTGGATTTTAAATTAGATTTTTGTATTCTTAGCTTAGATTGAGTAATTTGGAGACTCTTGAATTGTCAAAGTCTCTTGTTGATTGGTGATTGAAAGTTGCTAGTTGGCTTGAACTTCACTAACTCTAGTCTTTGATTAGGACTTGTGAACACAAGTTGATTTGCTCACTTGACTTTCTTTCAATTGTTAGAGGTTAACTAAGTGAGAGCAATTTGCAATTACCATGACAAGTGACAATGATAATGAGGATAGAAATTCCAATTCTCAACCCTTGCTAAAACTTTTCTTAGTTGTTAGTTTATTTTCTTGCCATTTTACTTTCTTGTCTCTTAATTCAAAAACCCTAAAAATGTTTTTCCATAACCAATAATAAGTACACTTCCCTGCAATTCCTTGAGAGACGACCCGAGGTTTAAATACTTCGGTTAATTTTATTGGATTTATATTTTTGACAAGAAATTTAAACATTGATTGAGGTTTCATTGTCGATTTAGAACTATACTTGCAACGCAATATTTTTATGAAAATCTTTACCGACATTTTTCCTCCCATCAATTTTTGGCGACATTGCCGGAGAATTGCAAATGTGTGCCTTATTATTGGTTATTGTGAATATTGTGAATATGTTTGCCTTTTTGTTTCTTTTCAGTTGTTTCTAGTTTTAGGAGTTTATCTTCAGTATTTCTTATTAGTTTTTGCTTTTATTTTCTCTTGCTACTATGAATTCTCACCCGTTTGTCTATGAGTTTGGTTCAAATTGTGTTGTATGAAGTGGAGATTACAATGAAGGCTTGCATCAAGGATGTGATAATCAAAGATAGGAGGAGCCACAAGGATTTGATCAACCCTCTTGGCAACAACCTCCTCCAATGTACTATGAGCAACAACCATTCCATGATGCATACCAAGACGATGGTTATAGTGAACCTCTTCGTGATAATCAACAACCTCCACCATACACCTATGACCCTTATCTCCCACAACATAGCCTTCAATCATACCCACAAGCCCTGTTTTACCAAACACCTTCATATGACCCTAACCCTTATTCACCATACCAACCACCTTATGAACCATATGAGCCATACTTAGAACCACCCCAATTCCAATCCAATTACTCCCAAGAACCACCACCTCAATATATACTACCTCCAATGTATGCGAGCTTTCAACCACAATATGATCTTAATTGTATTAGCCAAGCGGAACAAGAGCCACAGGATCATTTTAAGGAAGCAATGGATTGACTTCAAGCAACCATCCATCAAATGGAGCGAGAGGAAAGCCGAAAAGCACACGAAGCTCTCATGGCTAACAAATCTCAACTTGAGAACAAGGGACTGGAGTGTGTTGTGCAACAAGTAGAAAAGATGGAGAGTGTTGAATCACTGATGCCAGGGCATCTTAGGCTAGTTTTACTAGCCTTTTTCTTTGTTTTTAAGTAATTGGGTTAGAAATTCATGTATGCCTAGATTCATCCAACCATGGTTAATTTGATGCAATTTAATGAGAATTATGCTATAATTACTTGTGTGCTAAGAATGATGAGAATTCTCATGATTTTAGCAACGCTTTGATGCATGTATTGGTTGATGATAGGTGAAGGAAAGCATGAGAGGAAGTTGAAGAAGGAACATGGAAAGGATGAACAAAAAGCAATGTTGGTGGCCAAGTTGGACCACCAACATTGCCTCAAATGTTGAGAAGGAAGTAGAGTAAGATTCTGCATAATTTGCTGGTGCCCACGTTGGAGGGAACGTTGGCAAGCCAACATTACCCCCAACGTTGTGATAAAATGTGTGACAAACCCCAATTTTGTGGTTTATCTTGTGCTTATTTCGGGGAATTTTATCCCCTTTTCCCATATTTATTCAATAAAATAGCATGGTTTTGCAATTCTCCCTTGATTTGTGCTTAAATGTGAAAACATACTTTTTAGGCCCTAAAATTTGTAATTTTAATTCATTTTAATTCCATTCAATGCCTTGATGTGTTTGTTGAGTAATTTCAGGTTTAGAAGGCAAGTATTGGATGGAAGAAGTGAGGAGAAAAGCGTGCAAAGTGGGAGAACTCATGAAGAAATGAAGGAACCGTAAAGCTATCAAGCCTGACCTCTTCGCACTCAATCGACCATAACTTGAGCTACAGAGGTCCTAATGAGGCGGTTCTAGTTGCGTTGGAAAGCTATCATCCGGGGCTTCGAAATGATATAAAATTTGCCATATGTTGCTTTGCGTTAAGGGGCGCGCACGCGCCATGTACACGCGTGCGCCGATTCTGCCGTGGGCCCACTTTAATGAAATCGCCCCCAGCAATTTTGTAGCTCATTTTGGGCTCAATCCAACCCATTTCTGATGCTATTGAACTCAATGATTGAAGGGAGAATGAACCAAGTAGTCATAATTTAGTTTTTATCATGTTTTAGGAGTAGAATTCTAGAGAGAAAAGCTCTCTCCTCTCTCTAGATTTAGGATAGAAATTAGGATAGAGTTATGATAAGCACTCTCAAATTTCTCTTTTAATTCTTGTTTTGATCTCAATTCTCTTTATGTTTTAGTGTTCTATTGCCTTTGATCTTGTAGTTTCTCTTGTTAATTTCTTATTTTACTCTCTTTTATGTTGATGGACATTGTTGGATCTTGATTTCTTTTAATGCAATTTTATATTTCCATGTCTCTTTTATGTTGATCTTGATTGTTATTATTGATTTCTTGCTTATGTTAGTTATGGGTTTCATTAATTCTTGCATTTTATGATGTTTACTTTTCTTGCACATTAGGTGTTTGATATAATGTTTCCTTCTAGCTTTTGAGTAGTTTCCTTGACTCTTGGCCTAGGCTAAGGGAATTGAGTGACCTTGAGTCATTGGGTCTCATTGAATTGGTGATTTGAGAACCCTTGGTGATCAATTTGATACTCATTGACGCTAACCCACTACTAATCTAGATTAGTAGGTAGGTTGGGACTTATGGGTTGATGTGATCAAAGCCATTTGACGTACTTCAAGCCTAGGAGTAGACATGACGTACTTAAGATTTTGGAAGTAGACTTAATGAGCTTGGCCTATCATAATTATCAATATATGGTTTGTAGACAAGGATGGTGATTTCAATTACCTATGTCTTAGCCAAGAGTACTTTTCCTTTATTTTATTAGTTCTTGTCATTTTACTTTCTTGTCATTTATATTTTCTTGTCAAATTCTAAATCAAACCCCCACCCATTTCATCTTCATAGCCAATAATTAAACACTTCATTGCAATTCCTTGTGAAACGACCCGGAGTCCAAATACTCCGGTTAATTTTCATTGGGGTTTGTTACTTGTGACAACCAAATTTTTGATGTGAGAATTGTTTGTTGGTTTGGAGTTATGCTTACAACGAAGTTGTTATTTCTATGAGAGAAATTCTAAACCATCGAGCAAAACTCAATCATCAATGTGCTTTCTGGAGATTTTCAAAATTTGTAGCGACGCGCACGCGTGGATTGGAAATTCTGACAATCCACGCACACGCGTAGCTGATGCGTACGCGTGGATGGGTAACGTTGGACCCCAAACGCTGCCTCAAACGTTGGTGGCCAACGTGCGTGATTTTGATCTCAAAATTCTGAACTTGAAAAAGCGCAACGACGCGTACGGACGGGCTTAACTTTTGAGAATCCACGCGCACGCGTGGATAGGCCAACATTGGAGGGAACGTTGCCAGTCCAACGCTGAGGCCAACGTTCTTTGATGAGTCCATATTTTACCATATATTTTGGTTTGATTTGAGTGGATTTCATCACATAAACCCACACTTATTCATCTAAATAGCATGCGTTTGTGTTTTCTTCCTAAATAGTGCTTAAATGTGAAAACATGCACTTTTGTACTTAATTTAGTCGATTTTGATTCACTTTAATCCAATTTGGTGCCTTGATGTATTTGTTAAGTGATTTCAGGTTTCCAAGGCAAGCATGTGTTGAAGAAGTGAGGAAAAGAGCATGCAAAAGGGAAGAAACCATCAAGAAATGGAGTTTGGAAGTTCTAGCACATGTGCGTACGCACAAAAAGAAGATTTGTGAGCGACGTGTACGTGTGACCCACGGGTATGCGTGACCCGAGTTACGTCAGCCCATTAATTGCAAATTGCTGGGGCGAATTCTGGGCCTCCAGAACCCAGTCCAACTCATTTCTGAAGCTATATGAGGCCAAAGGAAAGCTGAATGAAAAGGGGGGGGGGCAATTAGGTTTAGTTTCTATGATGGTTTCTCTTAGTTTCTAGAGAGAGAAGCTCGCCCCTCTCTCTAGAATTAGGGATCTTTAGTTTAATTTCTTGTCATTTCTACTTTTAATTCTTGTTTCTATTTACTTTCCATTATCATTTATTGTTATTACTTCTTTGCTCTTCTTCATTTTTTATCTTGTTATTTCCTTTATTTTGTTATTTTCATGTTATAAACACTTTTGTTATTTTAATTCCAACTAATGCAAATTTATGTTTCCATGTCATTTATTGCTTTCTTTAGTTGTTGTTATGAGTTTCTTGCTTTTGGTAGTTAGGAATTTATTTTATTGCAATTTAACGTTATTTTATTTTCATGCACACCAAGTGTTTGATAAAATGCTTGGCTTAGTTTTTACTTAGTTTTTCCCTACTCTTGGCTTGAAATTTTTTATTTTGGTGTTCCTTGAGTCATTGATGTCCATTCTTGTTTGATATATTAGAGTATTTAGTTGATTTGGTATCCCTTGACTCTATGTGACCCCTTAGTGTTGACATAGGACTTAGGGATTGAAATTAACTATGCCTATTTGACTTATCTTCGATGTAAGGTTGACTATGTAGGATTAACTCTTCATAATCATCATGTGTTTGTGGTCAATGACTAGGATAGGTAGCCTTAGTCCTCAATTACTTACCAAGAGGTTTCTTGCTTTTGAAGTTTTATTGCTTTGACTTTTACTTGCTTTCATTTACTTTCTTGCATGTTAAGTTAGTTTCTTGCCATTTTCTTTCCTTGTATTTAATTTCGTTGACTTTTATTGCTTTGTTGTTTAATTTCTTGCATGTTTAATTTTCACACTCTTGGTTGAGAAATTTGATGTTTGGGTGGAATTGAGTTGTGGATGTCCATTCCGTATTGTGTGAGAATGGTTAATTGGTTTGGTTTCCATTGTCGCTAGTCTTTCACTAAGTAATTAGTGAGTTGACTATGACTTATGGATTGAGATCAATTACACTTTTGACAAATTCTCAAGAAGGATTGACTAGTTTGGATTGCTTCCACACAATTGCCATGTTTGTGGTCCACAACTAGGATAGAAAACCTATATTACCCACTTCTTGCCAAGAGTCTTTTAATTGCTTTCTTTTTAATTCCTTGCATGATCATTTAATACCTTGCTATTTATATTGCTTGCTCTCTTTCTTGCATTCCCAACCCCCAATGTCTCATAGCCAAAAATTGAACATTTCATTGCAATTTCTAGGGAGAACGACCCGAGGTTGAATTACTCTTGATCTTGGTTACTTTAATTTGAATTAATATTTGATCATGAGAATTCATTATTGGTTTGGACTATGCTACCAACGAATTGATTCTAGTTTTGATTGATTCCGAACCATACAAGAATTCTCACGTTATCAAATTTAGCGCCGTTGCCCGGGAGTTGCAATGGTGTAAGTTATGGGCTATTGTATATATGTGAATATTGTAAATAGCTTGCTTTTTGGTTGTCTTTTTTGATGGTTAGGATTGGGATCCCGGAGGACATTGGACATTCTAGCATTGGTGGGAAGGTCAAGCACAAGCCACCATAGCAAGGGCTCTCCCAATTGTCTAACTTAAAGACATTAATTAAAAGCATTTGGTAACATTATTCTAACTCTTCTCTTTTTTTTATATATATTTTGGTTTATTGCATGTTTGTTATGCTTGGTGGACTTAGGATTAGTTTAATTTCGAGGTTAGAGAGGTTAATTTTGGTTTAGATCATGAATTTATGGGTTCTTGCATGTTTTGGTGTTTGATTTGATTGAACTAAGGCTTGGTACCTTAGATTTTGAAAGAAAACTTTTTACAAAACAGGGCATACGTGTGTACGCACGTACTTGTGCGTACGCACGTACTTGTGCGTGCGCACAAAATAGCTATTTTCTGCTTCCTATGCATGCGCACCGACCTGTGCGCACGCACACACATAATTTTGCCCTCTGTTTGCAGCGCCAGCATGCCTTGTGCGCGCACGTTCCCCTACTTTCTGTGACCTGTGCGAGTGCACCCACTCGTGCGAACGCACACATACCCTTTTTCGCGCTGTACGTGCGGCCGCACAGGCTTGTGGGTCTGCACGCCAACTTGCAACCACACTGGTTAGAGTGTTGGCACAGCCTGTGCGTGTGAACCCCTGCCCCCTTACACTCTTGTGCGTGCACACGTACCTGTGTGTGCATGCACACATGATCCTTTCCTTAAAAAAAAAATTTTGGCCTTCTATGGGTGGGCACAGTGCTGTGCCCACGCACACCTCAAAATATGGCCTCTGGTCACGGTGTTAGCACGCTTAGTGCGAATGCACAACCCAATTGAGTTTTCTTACCAACGCGTACGCGTCCCTCACGCGTACGCGTCACCTCGCATTTTCTCGACTTCACGCGTATGCGTCCCTCACGCGTACACGTCGATCTCTTTTCTCACCACACCACGCGCACGCGTCCATGACACGTACGCATGTCCCCTTGTGCGTGCACACATTTCTTTGTGCCTACGCACGCTGACGTGGAGGAAATTAGCGAGTTAAGAAATTGTTAAAAGAGATGCGTTGCAAGTACAGTTCTTAACCAACCGAAAATCCACTTATCAATTTAGAAGGGTTGTCACAAAATTAAAATTAAAATACTGGGAGTATGAATCCCAGGTCATCTCCCAACGAGTTGCAGAAAGGTGTGGTATTTTATCAATCAGATATTTTCAAAAAATGGTTTGAGTTAATAAACAAGAAATTAAATTAGAGAATTTATGTAATTCTAAATAAAAACCTTGACCGGGAGTAGATTAGTTGGAAGCCCTATCCTTGATGGAGTACTCTCAAGATTAATTGATAATTGAAAGTTGTTCTGCTTAGTTATCCCTTACTAGGTAGAGGAAAGTCAAGCAAGTTGGAAAGCTATTTCTATTCACAAGTTCCAATCCCCCCCTTGGAAAGGATTAGTGTCAGTGACTAGAGGACAATCCAACAATAAACCCAATTACAATTTTTCTCTTGAGCATTCCAATTCAAGGTCCTCCTTTCAATCAACTCCCAATCAAGTTATGGAACTACTCGCTCATTATGAATGTAAACTTCACAACATAAGAAATGGAAATAAAGAAAGACATGATAAATAATAATCAAAAAGATCAATTAAAAATAAAAGTAGTTCTTGTATTAATAAATTCTAAAAATAATCCAATAGTAATTCTGAATAAATTGAAGACATGGAAGAATAAGAGATAAGTAGGGAAACAAACTAGAATAATGAAGTCTTGGCGGAGGTAATAACTCTTCTCAATATCTCAATCCAAAAAGCAAAAAAATCGAAATCCTAAGAACTATGAATGTGTAGAGAGAAAACCTAGAGGAGGAGTAAAATCAGATCTAAAACTAAGATTATGCCGAATGAATGTTCTCTCTTTGTCTCTGCATGTTCTCTGGCTCTAGTCTGCTTTTCTGGGCCGAAAACTGGGTCGAAATAGGGCCCAAAATCGCCCCCAGCGAATTCTGCAGATTTTGCAAATCGCGCATGTCACGCGATCGCGTCATCCAGGCGTTCGCGTTATCCAGCGTTTTGCCTTGCCACGCGTGCGCGTCGTCCAGGCCTTCGTGTCACTTGTACAGTTTCCAATCCTCGCGGTCGCATGAGCCATGTGTCCGCGTCACTTCTCGCTGATCATCTCCTCAATTTCTTGTGTTCCTTCTATTTTTGCAAGCTTCCTTCTAATCTCCAAGTCATTCATGCCCTATAAAGCCTGAAACACTTAACAAACAGATCATGGCATCGAAGGGAATAAAGGAGAATTAAAATACATAATTAAAAGTCTCTAGGAAGTAAGTTTTCAATCATGAAGTATTTTTAGGAAGGAATTATAAATGCATGCTAATCATATGAATAAGTGGGTGAAGATTTGATAAAACCACACAATTAAGCACAATATAAACCATAAAATAGTGGTTTATCAACCTCCCCACACTTAATCATTAGCATGTCCTCATGCTTAGTTGAAGGAGACAAAATAAATGAGTATGAACATGTAGAACTCATGCAATGCAATGCAACCTATATATATGAATGCAACTATATGATTCTTGTCTACCTGGTTAAAAGTAAATAAGCTCTTCTAGACAATCACAAATCAAATTCCACAAATTCAATTCTTATTCAGTAAAAATAGATAAAAGTGCAGGAAGGTAGCTCATGAAAGCAGGGAACATAGAACTCAAGCATTGAACCCTCACTGACGATGTATGTATGCTCTAATCTCTTTAGTGTATAGTGTAATCACTCTATCCTTCTCTAATCATGCTTTCTAATTTTTGTTCTTCACCTAACCAATCAACAACAATTAATATACCAATGCAAACATCATGAGGTCTTTTCGAGGTTGTAATGGGGCCAAGGTAGGGGTAAGGGTACATATAAATCTTTAATTAACCCAAGCTTTCCCCTAACACACATATATATTCTTTATAGCTTAAATTTCACACCTAACTACCCAAAATATTCCTTTCACATTCCTTACTCATATATCAACTTTTATTTTAATTTTATCATACATGCATTGATCTTTGAATTCTTAACTTAACATTGGGGTAATTTTGTCCCCTCATTATCTTTTGTTTTCATAATTTTCCCATACTTAATTAGCACATAATTCTATCTTAAACTAACCAAAGATTCAATTGGGATATATAATTGTTTTTCCGCTTAAGGCTAGTGATGTGGTAAAATAAAGAACAAATGGGATTTAAAGGCTCAAAGTGGCTAACAAAGGTAATTGAAAGGGTAGGCTTAATTTGGATAAGTGAGCTAAACAAATAATGGCCTCAATCATATGTAAACATATAAATATATTAAGCATTGGACATATAGGATGAAACAAAATATAGATTACAATCATAGAGAAGTAAACACACAAGAATAAAATAATTATGGTTAAATAATGTAACCATGTATAAAGGCTCAAATATCACAGGTTGTGTGTTCTTTAGCTCAAAAACCATGTTCCAAAATCAACTTCAAGCAAATTTAACATAAAAGTTTTAATTAATATTAGTGAAATTTTGTTCTAAAAATAGGGTCTTAGAAGAAACTTATTGTCTTTTCAATCAAGTAGAATATGCATGCAACTAATCTATTACTATGCAGTCTATCCTATTCTACCAAAGAAAAACTAACTAAATATCCTATTTTATTGGTGTTAGGGAAGAGAAATTACCTCCGGAAGTCAGGTACTGACCGACCTCCCCACACTTAAGGCTTTGCACCATCCTCGGTGCCATATGTCAGGAACAAAGGTGGGCTGGTAGCAGTATCTCCACAGTCGGGACCGTCATGGCTCCCTGTGCTGGTAAAGGAAGTGGAGTCCGGGGTGTCTGAGTCTCTGTATTTTCCCTTAAGTAACTCCTTGAGGTATGTGAATCGGTGCTTGTTACGGCGCTCTCTTAGCTTTGCTTTGTGTTCCTGCCGATCCAACCTTTCAAGTATCTGATGGAGCAGTTTAGTGGTTGTAGGTGCTTGTGGTGTGGAAAGAGGAATAACTTCAGCCGGTTCAGTGGGCTGGCTTGTAGTAGCTGCTTGAGGTTGGATATATTTCCCATTAGAGAGGTACTGATCATCCCGTGGAAGCATGGCTTTGGTGTCCCCAGCACTGTAGGAGACTCAGGCTGCTGAGATAAGATCTGAGACCAGGGCGAGAAAAGGTAAGTTGCCCACGATTTGTACGTGTCCCATAGCATTCCGGATGTGTCTAGGTAGGTTCAGAGGTTGATCTGTAAGGATGCATGATAAACCACTATTTTATGGTTTATCTTGTGCTTAATTGAGTGGATTTTATCAACTCTTTACCCACTTATTCATACTATTTGCATGATTTTACATTTGCCTTCCTAATTATGTGCTATGATTGAAAACATGCTTCTTTGGACTTATAATTGCTAATATTAATCCTCTCTTATCACCATTAGATGCCTTGATATGTGTGTTAAGTGATTTCAGAGATTACAGGGTAGGAATGGCTCAGAGGATGAAAAGGAAGCATACAAAAGTGGAAGGAATACAAGAAGTTGGAGAAATTGCTAAGTTGTCCAGCCTGACCTCTTCGTACTCAAACAGCTATACCTTTAGCTACAGAGGTCCAAATGACGTGGTTCCAGTTGCGTTGGAAAGCTAACGTCCGGGGCTTCGATTTGATATATAATATGTTATAGTTTCCCTGATGCTAAGCGACGCGATCGCGTGATCCATGCGGCTGCGTCGCAGTGACGGAAATCAGCGCATTAAAATTCGAAACCAGCGAATTCTGGACTGTTTCTGACCCAGTTTGTGCCCCAGAAAACACAGATTAGAGGCTGTAAAGTGGGGAAATGCATCCATTCATGAGAGGGCTCTCATATTTACAATTTTAGGAGTAGATGTAGTTTTTAGAGAGAGGTTCTCTCCTCTCTCTTAGGATTAGGATTTAGGATTTCTCTTAGTTTTAGAGTGACTCTCAAATCCCAGGTTCAATGTTCTTTAATTTATATTCTCTTCTACTTTTATTCATTCTGCTACTTCAGCTGATTATTAGATGTTGCCAATTTGGTTTATGGGTTCCTATGTTTAATTTGATTCAATACAATTCGAAGTATTTCAGTTTATGATTGTTTTATTCTATTTAAGATTGCTTTTAAATTAATCTAGATATTTTCTTCCTTTTGGCTTTGGTTAGGTAATTGGAAACACTTGAGTTGTCAAACTCAGGAGTGGTTGAAATTGGCAGATTTTGCTTTAGCTAGGATTGCTCTAACACTAGTCTCTCCACAAGAGTTGACTAGGACTTGAGAATCAAGCTAATTAGTCCACTTGACTTAACTAAGTGGGATTAAAATCCAATTCTCATCACATCTAATAAGGATAACAAGGACAGGATTTCTGGTTCTCATACCTTGCCAAGAGTTTATTTTACAGTTATTTATTCATTTTTATTGCTCGAAAATATACCTGTGCGCATTGCCCAAACTTCCAAAACCCCCAATTTAGAATCTTCATAACCAATAATAAGAACATACTTCCCTGCAATTCCTTGAGAAGACGACCCGAGGTTTAATACTCGGTTATCAATTTAAAAAGGGGTTTGTTACTTGTGACAACCAAAACGTTTGTACGAAGGGATTTCTGTCGGTTTAGAGACTATATCTACAACGCGACTGTTTTTATGACATTCTTTACTGGCAAAAATCCTGACGTCAAAATGGCGCCGTTGCCAGGGAATTGCAAACGTGTGCCTTATTATTGGTTATTGTAAATACTTTTTTTTATTTTTGCTTGTTTATTTATTTTTATTTTTGTTTTTATTTTTGCTTTTTCATAAATTAAGAGGTTATTTGTTTTTATTTAGTTATTAAGAAAAAAAAAATTTTCAGATTTTTATTTTTAAAATTTTTATCTTATCTTATCTTATTTCAAAAATCAAATTTCAAAATTCAAAATTCAAAATTTTCAAAATTTAATTTTCAAATTCAAAATTTAAATAACCTTTTGATTTAAATTTATTTTTTATTTTTTTGTTTTTAATTTTTTATTTGTTACTATGAACTCTCACCCTTTTGGCTTTACGGGTAAAGGTAGGAGAGACCCTTGAAGATAAAGGAGTAGTTGAAAGGAGTTGTCATGGAAAGAAAATCATCGAGGATGAGTACGATTTTATCCTTAAACAACTGGACAAAGCAGCAATTATTAAAAAAGAAGAAGTGGTTGCAGTCTTAAGAGATGCTGTACCTCCATTAGAAAGTCCAGTCACAGAGCCTCCTTCCATGGTGTTTGATGTTGATGTTGAGAAGAGCGTACAACCTCCAAGGCAGATCATGGTTGAAGATTTTGTAGAGGTTGATCAAGAGGTAGAAGATGTCAAAGAAGAGCATAAGGGAGTGGAGCTTGCAATTTCATTAAAAACACCTCCCCCTAAGTTGCCATCATCCTTCACAACATTCAAGTGGGTAAAATTCATATCCCTTAGCTTTCTAATCCCACTTGAATATGGGCTACTGGAGACGGATGGTCAACTTAGAGCTCTTTGTGGCATTAAGAGTAAGAGGAAGATGGCCAGTGGTAAGAATTGTCCTGCAAGGTTCATTATGGTTAGAAGCTTTAAGTTTAAACGCAAAGGTTGGTGTAGAGCTCAATTGAATGGGTCTAGGAAGCTGTTTGGTAGCTGCAGTGAAAATTCAAATTACTTATCACCCGGCTGGAAAAATACAGATCCCGACAAAAATGGGTGTAAAAGCAAGGTTTGGGATCCTGGAATCTGTTCTGACATCCAACACCCTGGGAGCCTAAGAATCTTTTTGAAGCTGCTCAAGGGCTTTACATGCTTAGTTTGGGATCCCGGAAGACATTGGAATGACAAACATTGGTGGAGATTCCTGGATGAGTTCAAGCACAAGCCTCCAAAACAAAGGACTCCCCAAATGTCCAACTTAAGGACTTTAACTAAAAGTGCTAGGTGGGAGACAACCCACCATGGTATGATCGTCCTTTTTCATTTTTATTTAGTTTTATTTGTTTTTGAATTTTATTTTATTTTGTTATATTGAACCTGGAGTTTTGCATCACATTCATATTAACACTGCATTCTGCATTTTTCAGAGTACAAAAAAAAAAAAAGCGAGCACGCGACGCAATCGCATCAACGACGCGTCCGCGTCGCAAGGAGATGGGAGACAATATTAATATGGACAGAGAGTTTCGCAGGAGCAGCGCTGGAGGCGTGCCAATGGCACAAATCACCCCACGCGACCGCGTCGCTAACGCGACCGCGTCATATGGGAATAATGGCCTCCCACGCGACCGCGTCACCCACGCGGCCGCGTGACCTGAAATCGGCGTAAAAAGGGTGCATGGCCGAAAGTTGTGCTGGAGTTAGGCTGGACTCGTGCTGGCAGCCCAAGCCCTCCCACGCGAACGCGTGCCCCACGCGTCCGCGTCGTATTGGAAATAAGGCCACTCACGCGATCGCATGCCCCATGCGACCGCGTCACCCTGGATTTTGGCAATACTAAGTTTTGAACAGAGAGTTGTGCGACCGCGAGGCTGCACTCGCGCCACTAGCACCAATCGAGTCACGCGATCGCATGCCCCACGTGTCCGCGTCACCCAACCTTATCGCGCACCACGCGACCGCGTCGCCAGCGTCGCACAACCTATCCAGATTAGTGCCAATTTTCTTCTCTTTTCTTCTCCGAATCCTTATTCGTCTTATCTTTTCTTATTTCTTTCTTCTTCCTTTCCTATTTTCTCTCACTTCCATTCTATTTTATTTAAATTATTTGCATACTTTCATTCATTGCATATTTTTATTTTTCTAAAAATTATTATTGGTGTTCAAATGTTCTTATTCAACTGTTACATCTTTTCTGGTATTTTCTTGGAGCTTAGTGACTTGTTTTATTCTTATTGAGTAATATTATTCAAATCAATGCCAATCTTTTATATCTATATTACTCTTGCATTGATATGAATTTATATTGTCTCTCCTTCCCCATTCTCTTCTTTATTGTTGCAAATTTTTGCACCACTGGTATGCCATGTGCTTCTATTGTTTTCTCACTTGCATGTTGTAGCTACCATGTAATTGAGACCCTCATTATTTGGCATCAACCAACCCATGTTTTATTTATTTTCCTATCTTTATTTCTGGGTTACTCTTCTTCCCTTTTTCTTTCAGGATGGCCACCCGGAAGCGAACCGAAAGACGTTTACATGGGGAGACAAGCAAGTCAATCTGCACAATCTATAGAGAAAGGCATCAGTTGGAGTAGCCCATCCACTTGTATATCTTAGCATGCACCGAGGACGGTGCAATCTTTAAGTGTGGGGAGGTCGATACCGATCTCCACGGGTTAGTATTTTCTTCTCAAACACCAATATTTTATTTTCCTTGTTAATTGTTGCATTTGCATGTTTGATTGCATGATTATTTGAATTTTTGCATATTTTACCACTTGGTTGAAGTAATATTTTCTTTTTCAAGAAACCTTTTAGAGAATTTCACTAATTTGAATAAAATTTAATGTTACACTTGTTTGAAGAGATATTATACGGGAACATGGTTTAGAGCTCGAACACACAAAACCTGTGAGATTTTGAGCCTATTTGAATTGGTTGCATTTTTCAACCAATATTTTATTTTTGATGTGTGTTTTTCTCTCTAAAATTGTGATCTTTGTCTTGCTTAATTCTATATTTCCATAATTTGATGTATGCATACACTTGCATGATTGAGGCCTTTGTTTCACTGAGCTTACATACCCATATGGCCTTACCTTTTATTATCCCTTGCAAACCAATTTTGAGCCTATTTTACCCCTTTGTTCTTTTTATTTAGCACATCATTAACTCTAAGCGAAAAACAATAATGTCCTTAATTTGAATCCTTGGTTAGCTTAGACTAGTGAGAGTGCTTATGATTTAAGTGCGGGAAATTGGGATTGAAAATATTTGGTTTGAGAATTGAGTATGTTAGAATTTTCTGAAAATGTGAAAGAAATATTTAGGACATGTTCATGCATTCAATAATGTAATCATATGCATTGAAAGAAATAAAAGAAAAAAATATAATATATAAAAAAAAGAAGAAAAAAAAAAGAAAAAGAGAAAAAGAAGAGAAAAAGAGCAATTAAGTAAAAGGGGACAAAACGCCCCAAAGTAAGTGGTGAAAGCAATGCATATGAGTTGTACTTGAAATTAGAATGCATGAATATGTGGAAAACATGGTTAATGGATGGTTAGATGTTGTATTATGATTACATGGATTGTTTAAGTTAGGTGGGAAAAGTTTAAGTTAATTAAGGATTCAGATTTTAGTCCACTTGACCAAATACAATCCTACCATGACCCTAACCCCATTACAACCCTTAAAAGACCTCTTGATTTGTGTATTTGTGCATTAGAATTATGTTGATTGTTAGATGAAGAGCAAGTCTTAGAAAGCAAGGTTAGTAGAGAATTGAGAGAATCGAACCTTAAACACTTGAGTGACTAGAGTGTATACACTACCAGTGAGGGTTCGATGCTCAATTCCTTGTTCCCCGCTTTCATGAGCTATTTTCTTCTTGCAAATTTGTTTGTACTTCATTTTCATGACTTGAATTAGTGAAATCCAGTTCATATTTGTTCTTAAAAAGATTTGTTTATCTTTAACCAAGTAGGTAGAAACATCTTAGCATGTAGTTGCATTCATATAGATAGGTTGCATTTCATATTAAATCTACCATTCATCTTCATCTTTATAGTTTCTCTTGAGCTTAGCATGAGGACATGCTAGTGTTTAAGTGTGGGAAGGTTAATAAACCACTATTTTATGGTTTATCTTGTGCTCAATTAAGTGGATTTTATCAACTCTTTACCCACTTATTCATAATATTTGCATGATTTTACATTTGCCTTCCTAATTATGTGCTTTGATTGAAAACATGCTTCTTTGATCTTATAATTGCTTATTATTAATCCTTTCTTATTACCATTAGATACCTTGATATGTGTGTTAAGTATTTTCAGATATTATAAGGCAGGAATGGCTTGGAGGATGGGAAGAAAGCATGCAAAAGTGGAAGGAATGCAAGAAGTTAGAGAAATTGCTAAGCTATTCAACCTGACCTCTCTGCACTCAAATGGCTATAACTTTAGCTACATAGGTCCAAACGACGCGGTTCCAGTTGCGTTGGAAAGCTAACGTCCGGGGCTTCGATTTGATATATAATATGCCATAGTTCCCCTGAAGCTAGGCGACGCGACCGCGGGATCCATGCGGCCGCGTCGCAGTGACGGAAATCAGCGCAGTTGAATTCGAAACCAGCGAATTCTGGACTGTTTTTGACCCAGTTTGCGGCCCAGAAAACACAGATTATAGGCTATAAAATGGGGGATTGCATCCATTCAGAAGAGGGCTTTCACATTCACAATTTTAGGAGTAGATGTAGTTTTTAGAGAGAGAGGTTCTCTCCTCTCTCTTAGGATTAGGATTTAGGACTTCTCATAGTTTTAGGAGTGACTCTCAATCTCAGGTTCTTTATTTTTATTTAATTTATGAACTCTTCCATGTTACATATTATTCTCTTAATTAATGTTATTTGAGGTATTTCAATTGATGACTACTTTTTTTTATTTACATGATTACTGCTTCCCATCTGAAGACATCTTTATTCCAGCAATTTTACTTCTTCTCCTTTTGGTCTTGGTTAAGAAATCAGTAACTCAGGAGTTATCCAACTTAATAGCATAATTGTTAATTATTATCTTGCCAATTGAATTGAACTTCAATAATCCCAATCTTTTCTTAGGAATTAACTAGGATTTGAAGATCAAACCAATTAGTCACTTGACCTTCCTCTGCCTTAAGTAAGGGTTAACTAAGTGAAATTAAGATTCAATTTTCATTATCATTGATAAGGATAACTTGGTCTGGACTTCCAATTCCTAATACCTTGCCAAGAGTTTATTTTTTTATTATTATTATTTATTTTTCTTATCATTCAACATACTGCTTCCTTACTTTCAAAACCCCCAATTTACAAGATTCATAACCAATAATAAGAACATACTTCCCTGCAATTCCTTGAGAAGACGACCCGAGGTTTGAATACTCGGTTATTAATTTCAAAGGGGTTTGTTACTTGTGACAACCAAAACGTTTGTACGAAGGGATTTCTGTCGGTTTAGAGACTATATCTACAACGCGACTGTGTTTATGACATCCTTTACTGGGAAAAATCCTAATGTCACCCGCCAGAAGAGCTCATCAGCGTAACATCACCTTGGCCAATTGCAAAATGGGGACTCGATCTTCTCGAACCCTTTCCCCAGGGATCGTGACAAGTTAAATTCCTCATAGTCAAGGTAGACTATTTCACAAAGTGGATCGAGGCAGAGCCCCTAGCCAACGCCACTGCTCAAAGGAGCCGGAAATTCCTATATAGGAATATTGTCACAAGGTTTGGGGTTCCATACGCCTTCACTACAGACAATGGTACCCAATTCACAGACGCGGACTTCAGAAAGTTAGTAGCCGACTTAAACATAAAATACCAGTTCACCTCCGTTGAACATCCCCAAGCCAATGGACAAGCCGAAGCAGCCAACAAAGTCATATTGGCTGGGCTGAAACGGAGACTGCAAGATGCAAAGGGAGCCTGGGCCGAAGAACTTCCGCAAGTCCTATGGACATATCGAACAATGCCACACTGAGAATGATCTCATCCTAATCCGAAATGATATTGGAACAACTCGACCCAGAGAAGGAAAGCTGGCAGCAAACTGGAAAGGACCCTACTGAGTCATAGAAGTACTTGGGAAGGGCTACTACAGACTGTCCGAACTCGAGGGACGAGAGCTTCCCAGATCATGGCACGCCTGCAACCTAAGAAGGTACTATAGCTAGAGAAGGTAAAAGATCTCATCATGGGATGCACTCTTTTTCCTGAAAAGGTTTTTTAATGAGGCACTAAGTTGAGATTCAGAAATTATCCGACTTAAAGGGATGAAAAAACTCCCACATGTATATATTTGCACTTTTTTTAAATAAAACATATTTTAGATATTCTACAAATTTTCAAGACGCATTAATCTGAAGCATTCATCGTCCGATTATAAAGCAACAGATCGGCAGAAAAGTGAAAAATAGATTCACTGCACGATCACGATAAAGACCAATAGATATGAAAACGCGATTCATCTAAAGGTCGACTGATGCGCATAAACTTGTTATGCTACGATTTAGGAAATTGCACGATCGGCAAAATTCCTTCCGGCAAGTGCACCGGTTATCGTCAAGTAAAAACTCACAATAGAGTGAGGTCGAATCCCACAAGGATTGGTTGAGTGAGCAATTCAGATCTTCTTTGTTGAGACTTTCATTCTGGCGTTTAACCTCCAGTTTAAGGTTAAACTGGAGGTTAAACTTCAATTCCAGCATTTCTTAGCCTTCCNAACTAAGTAGGTGGAAACATTCTGCATGTAGTTACATTCATAGGTTGCATTTCATACATTCTTCATTCTTTATAGCTTCTCCTAAGTTAGCATGAGGACATGCTAATGTTTAAGTGTAGGGAGGTTGATAAACCACTATTTTATGGTTTAACTTGTGCTTAATTGAGTGGATTTTATCAACTCTTTACCCACTTATTCATACTATTTGCATGATTTTACATTTGCCTTCCTAATTATGTGCTATGATTGAAAACATGCTTCTTTGGACTTATAATTGCTAATATTAATCCTCTCTTATCACCATTAGATGCCTTGATATGTGTGTTAAGTGATTTCAGAGATTACAGGGCAGGAATGGCTCAGAGGATGAAAAGGAAGCATGCAAAAGTGGAAGGAATACAAGAAGTTGGAGAAATTGCTAAGTTGTCCAGCCTGACCTCTTCGCACTCAAACGGCTATAACTTTAGCTACAGAGATCCAAATGACGCGGTTCTAGTTGCGTTGGAAAGCTAACGTCCGGGGCTTCGATTTGATATGTAATATGTCATAGTTTCCCTGACGCTAGGTGACGCGATCGCGTGATCCATGCGGCTGCATCGCAGTGAAGGAAATCAGCGCATTAAAATTCGAAACCAGCGAATTCTGGACTGTTTCTTACCCAGTTTGTGGCCCAGAAAACACAGATTAGAGGCTATAAAGTAGAGGAATGCAAATCCAATTCTCATCACATCTGATAAGGATAACAAGGACAGGATTTCCGGTTCTCATACCTTGCCAAGAGTTTATTTTACAGTTATTTATTCATTTTTATTTCTCAAAAATATACCTGTGCGCATTGCCCAAACTTCCAAAACCCCCAATTTACAATCTTCATAACCAATAATAAGAACATACTTCCCTGCAATTCCTTGAGAAGACGACCCGAGGTTTAATACTTGGTTATCAATTTAAAAAGGGGTTTGTTACTTGTGACAACCAAAACATTTGTACGAATGGATTTCTGTCGGTTTAGAGACTATATCTACAATGCGACTGTTTTTTTGACATTCTTTACTGGCAAAAATCCTGACGTCAATGCACCATAGTAGAACCGCCATGTCTGCAGTGAAGGAGGACTCATGAGTGCTCGGAAAGACGTAATGGGACATAATCTGTGCCCATATGCGAGCCTCCAGGGTAAGTGTTGAAGCCGATATTCCCTTAGGACGGGAACGATGGTATCCGTAGATCCATCTGCTGCCAGGTTGTGCGATAACTCTAAGAACAACGTCCTAATCAAATTGGTACATCTGGCGCTTGAGTGCGGCTTCTTGAAATGCGTCCAGTCCTTCTGGAGTAGGGGGGAGATCTAAAGCATGCTGAATGGCCTCTTCTGTAATGGGGATTTGCTTCTGACGGACATAGATATACTGCAGGGTTGGCAGGTGGAAATTGGAGTAGAACTCAACTACCCAGGAAAGATTAACCTGCCTTTGCTGTCTCTGTAGGAAACCCCATTGTCTTCATGCAATTTGTGGCTCAACAAATTCAGCGATATGGGTTGGGAGGATAAGAAGGTATTCGTTGTTGTAATTCCTTTCTGCCAGGATAGGGAACATCTGCTCACAGTAGCGATTGACAAATCGTGCAGTGTCCTTTGCTGGGAAGGCTTTCTCTTTGTCATCAACCTTTATAATCTTTTTAATTCTTTTTGTTGAGGGTTTAACTACAGTTGAAGATGGCTCTGCTACTAATGCTCGTTTTGTTCCTCTTCTTGCTGGTGGTTTGGGAGTAGCTTTCTCTTTTCCTTTCTTGGTGGCCATCCTGAAAAGGGAAAAAAGAAAGTAACTGTGAAATCAAAGGGATAGAGTATGGCAGAGGATGGTATAGGTGATAATCAATGCACAGGAAAGAAGGATGTCGTTAACACATGGTCATGACTACATGTGAAAAGTTCATCAAAGGAAATAAAGTAAGTGCATTTTGTTTGTAATTAGATGTAAGATGTTTATTGGCATGCTGGCAAAGTCATGAGTAGCATAGATCAAGCATTAATTACTTAAATATGTTATCACTCATAACAAACTGGCCATCATGTTTGTATTGACAACTATCTTCAATGAATAAAATTTGAAAGGGGTTTTGTGAAAAACAGGTATTAGAATAGTAGAATAGAATAATCTAGAAAAATGCAT
Organism: Arachis ipaensis; assembly: GCF_000816755.2. NCBI lineage: Eukaryota > Viridiplantae > Streptophyta > Magnoliopsida > Fabales > Fabaceae > Arachis > Arachis ipaensis. Next base: position 67,721,009 of record NC_029792.2, read on the forward strand.
AAAGCCATATGGGCTTTTTCACAAACACATAGCATGCATGAAGAATAAGCTAATGAAATTATTAAATTGAACATGCAAGCAACCCTTAAAAATTAATATATAATTGCCAAACAATTTTGCAATAATCCACAAGCATATAATAAGAAACAATAACTCAAATAAATTTGTAACACCAATTAAAAGAAAAAGAAAGAAAAAGAAAACATGGAAAATGAAAGTAAAAAGAAAAGAAAAGAAGAAAACATAAAATTAAGAAGGATAATAGAAACGTAAGGAGGGAAGAAGAAAAGAAAAACCTTGATAATGGTGGTGAGAGATAGAAAAAATAAAGAGTGAGAAAGAAGGAAGAAAGAAGAAGGAGAAATAAGGAGGGAAAAGAAAAAATAGGATTTGGGGAAGAGGAAGATAAGATATTTTGGCAGATTAGGTTAAGCTGTGCGGCGTAAGCGACGCGGACGCGTGGGCTACGCATTTGCGCGGATGGCGCTTAGATGGGTCGACGCGGTCGAGTCGGTCAAATTCCAGGGTGATGCGGTCGCGTGGTTGACGCAATCGTGTGAGTGGCCAATGTTGGGATATGACGCGGACGCGTGAGCCATGCGTTCGCGTGGTAAGGCTTGTGTGTTCAGCACCAGTCCAGCACCACTCTAGCATAACTTTCGGCCGTGCACCCTTTCTTACGTCGATTTTCCGGTCACGCGTCCGCGTGAGTGACGCGGACGCGTGGGAGGCATGTTTACCATGTGACGCAATGCGTTCGTGTGGGATGATTTGTGCCAAAGGCACACCTCCAACCACGCTCTCGCATGACTCTCTGTTCGATTGCTTTTTCTTCCTGATGCACATACGACACAGACGCGTCGGCGACGCTGTCGCGTCGCGTGTTCTCCCTCTCTCTTTTTTTTTAAATAAAAATATGCAAATGCAGATGCAAACTAAATGTGCTAATAAAGAGAAGAGTTATTGAAAAAGAAAACTAAGAATAAAGAAAGGAACGATCATACCATGGTGGGTTGTCTCCCACCTAGCACTTTCCTTTAATGTCCGTAAGTTGGATGCTCCACTAGCTCAGTCTTCTATTGTGGGTGGATCCTCCAGGAGGAAGATCTCTAGCTCCTTGTTTTTCTTCATCTTCTTGCCATGATATAGCTTCAAACGATGTACATTAACTTTGATGAGTTCAGAGCTTGAAGGATGACTTAGGTGAAAAACTCCGTACGGCTCAGCCTTCTCTACTCTATACGGACCTTCCCATCTTGATCTCAACTTGCCTGGCATGAGCCTCAGTCTAGATTTGTAAAGGAGGACTAAGTCTCCAGGTTGGAACTCTTTCCTCTTGATGTGCTGATCATGTACAGCCTTCATCTTTTCCTTGTACAGCCTTGAGTTCTCAAAAGCTTCTAGGCGAAGGCTTTCCAATTCTTGTAATTGCAACTTCCTTTCAGCTCCGGCCTTCTCAAATCCCATGTTGCACTCCTTTACTGCCCAAAAGGCTTTGTGCTCTACTTCAACTGGGAGATGACAGGCTTTTTCATAAACTAAGTGGAAGGGACTCATCCCAATGGGTGTCTTATATGCTATTTTGTATGCCCAATGTGCATCTTGTATCCTGGTGCTCCAGTATCTTCTATGAGGTTTGACTATCTTCTGCAATATATGCTTTATCTCTCTGTTAGACACCTCGGCTTGCCCATTAGTCTGGGGATGGTAGGCTGTTGCTACTTTATGAATTATTCCATGCTTCTTCAGTAATCCCGTTAGTCTCCTGTTACAAAAATGGGTGCCTTGATCGCTCACGATTGCTCGTAGTGATCCAAAGCGACAAATAATGTGGTTTCTAACAAAGGAAACAACAGTGTTAGCATCATCAGTGCGGGTAGGAATTGCTTCCACCCATTTAGAAACGTAATCTACAGCTAACAATATATAAAAATAACCATTAGAATTTGGAAATGGATCCATGAAGTCAATGCCCCAAACATCAAAAATTTCACAGAAAAGCATAATCTGTTGAGGCATCTCATCCCTCTTGGATATATTACTAAATTTTTGGCATGGAAAACAGGATTTACAAAATTCAGCAGCGTCTTTAAAAAGAGTAGGCCACCAGAATCCATAGTCTAAGATTTTTCTAGCTGTTCTTTGAGGGCCAAAATGTCCTCCATTCTCAGATGAGTGGCAGGCCTCTAAAATGGACTGGAATTCTGATTGAGGCACACACCATCTAATTACCTGGTCAGCGCCACATCTTCATAAATACGGGTCATCCCATATATAATATTTAGACTCGCTTTTCAGCTTGTCTCTTTGATGCTTAGTAAAGTTTGGAGGAAAGGTGCGGCTAACTAGATAATTAGCTACAGGTGCATACCAAGGGACTACCTCAGATACTGCTTGCAGGTTATCAAATGGGAAATTATCAGCTATAGGAGTGGAGTCATCCCTGATGTGCTCAAGGCGACTTAGGTGGTCCGCCACTAAATTCTGGTTACCACTCCTATCCTTTATTTCTAAATCAAATTCTTGTAGTAGCAGTATCCAACGTATAAGCCTTGGTTTGGATTCCTTTTTAGCTAATAAATACTTTAGAGCCGCGTGGTCCGAGTACACTACTACTTTAGTACCAAGTAAATAGGCTCAGAATTTATCCAGAGCAAAAACAATAGCAAGAAGCTCTTTCTCAGTAGTAGTGTAATTAGACTGAGCGGCGTCTAAAGTCTTAGACACGTAAGCAATTACAAAGGGGTCTTTACGTTCACGCTGAGCTAGTGCTGCTCCCACTGCATGGTTGGAGGCATCGCACATTATTTCAAATGGCTGGCTCCAGTCTGATCCTCTCACAATTGGAGCTTGAGTCAGGGCGGTCTTCAGCTTATCAAACGCTTATTTACAATCCTCACTGAGCTCGAACTCGATATCTTTCTGCAGTAGTTTGGATAAGGGAAGTGCTACCTTACTAAAGTTCTTAATGAATCTTCGGTAAAAACCTACATGGCCAAGGAACGAACGAACTTCCCTCACAGAGAAGGGGTAAGGTAAACTAGAAATAACATCCACCTTTGCTGGATCTACAGAAATACCAGTATGAGACACAACATGTCCTAGTACAATCCCTTGTTTTACTATAAAGTGACATTTTTCAAAATTCAATACAAGGTTTGTACTGACACATCTATCTAATACTCTTGATAAACTATCCAAGCAAAGATTAAAGGAATCACCATAAATGCTAAAATCATCCATAAAAACCTCCATACAGTCCTCAATAAGATCAGAGAAAAGACTCATCATGCACCTTTGGAAAGTAGCTGGTGCATTGCACAAGACAAAGGGCATTATCTTATAAGCATAAGTCCCAAAAGGACATGTAAAAGTGGTCTTCTCCTGATCTTCACGAGCTATATGAATCTGGAAATAGCCTGTGTAACCATCTAAAAAGCAATAATGTGATTTACCTGACAGGCGATCCAACATTTGATCAATGAATGGAAGAGGATAGTGATCCTTACGAGTGGCCTGGTTTAGGCACCTGTAATCAATGCAAACCCTCCAGGAATTCTGGACCCTAGTTGCCATGAGCTCTCCCTGCTCATTCTTCACTGTAGTGACTCCAGACTTTTTGGGCACCACTTATACTGGGCTTACCCATTCACTGTCTAAGATGGGGTAGATGATATCTGCCTCCAGTAGTCTGGTCACTTCCTTCTTGACAACCTCTAAGATAGTGGGGTTCAGTCTTCTTTGGGGTTGACGAACGGGCCTTGCTCCCTCTTCTAAAAATATCCCGTGCTCACAAAATTGAGGGTTGATGCCTACTATGTCTGCCAAACTCCACCCAATCGTCTTTTTGTGCCTCCTCAGCACACTAAGTAACTGCTCTTCTTGTAGAGAAGTGAGCTCCCTTGCAATGATAACTGGAGACTTCTGCTTGTCCTCAAGGTAAGCATATTTGAGCTATGGAGGGAGAGGTTTTAATTCTAACTTCTGCTCATGGCCAGGCTCTGGATTGTCTGGAGCTGGTGACAATGGTAAAGTACTTTCATTGTCCTTAGAAAGTGTCCCCACACTTGGACCTTGTCCTATGTACTTCTCTTCGAACTCCTCCTAGTGAACTTCAGCCACGGTTTCATCTATGATGTCACATTGGAGGATAGAATGATCCTCCAGAGGGTGCTTCATAACTCCATTCAGATTGAAGCTTACTACTCGGCCGTCTATTTCAAAAGAGTATGTTCCTGAAAAAGCATCCAATTTGAACTTCGAAGTCTTCAGGAATGGTCTTCTGAGTAGGATTGATGATGGCTTCTCTGAGTCATTTTGGGGCATCTCCAGGATATAAAAGTCAATGGGAAATGTGAGCCCCTTAATGTCCAGTAATACATCTTCAGCAACTCTAACCACTGTAATAATGCTTTTATCTACTAACACAAAACGAGCTGCCGACCTTTTTAAGGGAGGGAGCCTCAAAATATCATATATAGACAAAGGCATTATACTCACACATGCTCCTAAATCACACATGCAGTCAGAAAATACCACACCACCAATAGTACAATTAACCATACATGGACCTGGATCACTACACTTTTCAGGTATACCTCCCATTAAAGCAAATATAGAACTACCTAAAGGAATAGTTTCTAATTCATTAATTTTGTCTTTATGTATACATAAATCTTTTAGAAACTTTGTGTATTTTGGTACCTGCTGAATAACATAAAAAAGGGGAATAGTTACCTCAACCTTTTTGAATATTTCTACCATTTTGGGATCAGGTTCCAGCTGCTTCCTGGGCTTCCTTGCAAGTTGTGGAAATGGAATAGGAATGGTGTTTTCTGCAGTGTCTGCGCCCTTTGGTGCTTCTTCTTCTGCAGCTATGTCTTGTATGTCCTCTTCCTCCTCAACATCTTCTATTTCCACTACCTCTTCAGCTGAGGCATGTTCTGGTGGATTTGGCTCCTCCTGATTCCTCTCTTGCAATGTGGTTCCGGACCTTAGGGTGATGGCATTGATGCCACCCTTTGGATTGGGTAAGGGTTGAGAAGGAATTCCACTGGAGCTTGCCTGTTGAGTTTTTGAAGTATTGGGTGGTGCCAGCTAAGAGATGAGAGCTTGTATAGCGGATGCTAGGCCATTAAGTGAACTTTCCATGTTCCTTTGTCCTTGTGCAATGGATTGAAGAGCATCATCACTCGGAGAGGAATTAGATTGAGTGATCTGCGGAACTTGTTATTGGTTGTGTTGCGGTCCTTGGGACTGCCTCAGGTGAGGTGCTCTGTAAGGCTGGTTCTGGTTTTGCTGCCTGTTGTTGTTATTATTCTACCTCTGATATGCTTGATTGTCTCTGCCTCCTCTATTATTGTTGTCCCTCCAATTCTGGTTAGAATTATCTCTCCAACCTTGGTTAGAACTGTCCTGCCATCCATGGTTGTAACTGCCACCTTGATTGTACCCTTGGTTTGGGCGGTCATAGAAGTTATGAGTGGCTACCACAGTGTTGTCTTCCTACTGGAGCTATGGAAATTCATCAGTATAATGGCTGTAATCAGCACAGATCCCACACACTCTCTGTGGGACTAGCTGTTGGCCTTGCTGTGCTTGTTGTTAACTCAACTGCATCTGCTTCAGTAAGTTGGTCATTTCACATATACTCTGAGCCAGAGCAGTAGTTTCTTTGCTAGAAGATACCTCTGCAACAGCCTTTGACCGGCCTTGTTTCTGCCTGTGATTCCGAGTAGATTCAGCTAAGTCGCTGATCAATTGCCATGCCTCATCAGTGGTCTTGTACTTTTTCATAGACCCATTGCTGGCACTTTCCAATGTGGTCTTATCTTGGGGCCTCATGCCCTGTGTGACGTAGCCGAGCAACACTATCTTGTCAATCATATGGTGGGGACATGCTTCCAGAAGGTTGTTGAAGTGCTCACAGTATTCATAGAGAGTCTTGGACTCGTCCTGAACAATCATGGAAACGTCTTTCCTCAGTTTATCAGTAACTTCAGCTGGACAAAATTTTTCCAAAAATTCTCTTCTGAGCATATGCCAGTCAGAAACAGTTGCTGCGGGTTGAGTGTAGTACCACTCTCTCGCCTTTCCCTCAAGAGAGAATGGGAAGGCTTTTAACAAAATTGAAGTTTCATCTGCACCATCACGCCTGACAGTAGAACAGGCTGTTTGGAAATCGCTCAAGTGCTTGATAGGCTCTTGAGCAGGTAAGCCATGAAACTTAGGCATCAAGTTGAGCAGTGTAGTCTTTATTTCAAATTCCGTAGCCACCGCTGGGTGATGCGCTTGAAACGGTTGCATTGTGAAATCAAGAGCCCCAGCCTCCTGGATAGTAATTCTTCTAGGTGCTGCCATGTCACCTGTAGGTAAATCAACCGAATCAGTAGAACGGGGGCTTGTTTCTTCCTCAAGTGACGTTTCAGATTCGCCCTCAGAGAGGATTAACCGACCCCGAGCTTGCCTTATATGTGAAATAGTTCTTTCAATCTCAGGATCAAATACTAGCAAGCTTGGATCAGGAAGTGAACGCATCATTTAGCGAAAGAAACATGCAGCTCATAGTAACAAAAAAAATAAAAAATAAAATACAAATAAATAAATTTCAATCAATAACTTAGCACTCTATTGCAACTCCCCGGCAATGGCGCCAAAAATTGACGTGGCAGAAATTGGCGAGTTAAGAAATTGTTAAAAGAGATGCGTTGCAAGTACAGTTCTTAACCAACCGAAAATCCACTTATCAATTTAGAAGGGTTGTCACAAAATTAAAATTAAAATACTGGGAGTATGAATCCCAGGTCGTCTCCCAACGAGTTGCAGAAAGGTGTGCTATTTTATCAATGAGATATTTTCAAATAATGGTTTGAGTTAATAAACAGGAAATTAAATTAGAGAATTTATGTAATTTTAAATAAAAACCTTGACCGAGAGTAGATTAGTTGGAAGCCCTATTCTTGATGGAGTACTCTCAAGATTAATTGATAATTGAAGGTTGTTCAGCTTAGTTATCCCTTACTAGGTAGAGGAAAGTCAAGCAAGTTGGAAAGCTATTTCTATTCACAAGTTCCAATCCTCCCCCTTGGAAAGGATTAGTGTCAGTGACTAGAGGACAATCCAATAATAAGCCCAATTACAATTTTTCTCTTGAGCATTCCAACTCAAGGTCCTCCTTTCAATCAACTCCCAATCAAGTTATGGAACTACTCGCTCATTATGAATGTAAACTTCACAACATAAGAAAGGGAAATAAAGAAAGACATGATAAATAATAATAAAAAAGATCAATTAAAAATAAAAGTAGTTCTTGTATTAATAAATTCTAAAAATAATCCAATAGTAATTCTGAATAAATTGAAGACATGGAAGAGTAAGAGATAAGTAGGGAAACAAACTAGAATAATGAAGTCTTGGCAGAGGTAATAACTCTTCTCAATATCCCAATCCAAAAAGCAATAAAATCGAAATCCTAAGAACTATGAATGTGTAGAGAGAAAACCTAGAGGAGGAGTAAAATCAGATCTAAAACTAAAATTATGCCAAATGAATGTTCTCTCTTTGTCTCTGCATGTTCTCTGGCTCTAGTTTGCTTTTCTGGGCCGAAAACTGGGTCAAAATACGGCCCAAAATTGCCCCCAGCGAATTCTGCAGATTCTGTAGATCGCGCATGTCACGCGATCACGTCATCCAGGCGTTCGCGTCATCCAGCGTTTCGCCTTGCCACGCGTGCGCGTCCTCCACGCCTTCACGTCATTTGTACAGTTTCCAATCCTCGCGGTCGCGTGAGCCATGTGTCCGCGTCACTTCAGTTTCCTCTTTGTGGCGCGGTCGCGTGAGCCATACGTCCGCATTACTTCTCGCTGATCATCTCCTCAATTTCTTGTGTTACTTCCATTTTTGCAAGCTTCCTTCTAATCTCCAAGTCATTCATGCCCTATAAAGCCTGAAACACTTAACACACAGATCACGGCATCGAAGGGAATAAAGGAGAATTAAAACACATAATTAAAAGTCTCTAGGAAGCAAATTTTCAATCATGAAGTATTTTTAGGAAGGAATTATAAATGCATGCTAATCATATGAATAAGTGGGTGAATATTTGATAAAACCACACAATTAAGCACAATATAAACCATAAAATAGTGGTTTATCACACGCCCCTATTTTCTCGCTACTACACTTCTTTTCTTCTCTTCTCTCTACTTCTTATCTTCTTCTTTCTTCCACCCTTCTCTTCTCTTGCTTTTGCCCTCTTCTCTACTTGCTCTACTTTGTTTTGTTTGCATTTTATTTCTACTTTAGCCATTATATTAGTTTTTTTTAAGTTGTTTGTAAATTCAAAAAGTTACAAGTGTTTGCTTAATATTGATTGGGTTGCTTCTTGATTGAATTTCATCAATGCACTTATACTTTGCCTTCAATTACTATCACCTAATTAGATTTGCACATTTAAATTTTGTTGCATGTTAGGTGAAACTTTTATAAGTGCACATGAAATTTATTGAATTTAATTGAATTGCTTGTTCATCATGGTTTTTAAGTCAATATAATCACATCATGAAATTTAATGCCTTGCATTTGTTTGAGTTGACTTGACTTGATTCCTATAAAGATTTGTCACTTTTTGTAACAAATACCTTAACCATGTGATTATTTGATTTTTCCTAAGGATGAATAAATAATTTTCTTTTCCTCATTGCATTGGATTTTGTTTGTTGTGCTATTATATCAATTTTGCTCTTTCATTTGCATAACTTCAATATCCAATAATCCCTACATTCAATTCACTCTTGTTGTAATTGCCTAAGCTTGCTTGTGTTTAATTTATGCTCATTTATTGCTTGCATCTCTGGCCATTTAGTTGAGAAACTCATGCTTACTTTTTCATTGAGTGGATGCCACGTTAGCCGGCCGTTGTGTGCATTCCATACCACTATGCAAACTTCCTCAATTAGATGCTTATTTACCCCCTTACCTTTTTCTGCTACTTGCCCTATGATGCCTAATAAAACTTTATTCATTCTTTTTGAGGATGCGACATGAAGGCAAGGAGCCGGAAGAAGAGGAGGATACTAAGGAGAGAGATGCCGAGCATACATTGGACTTGGCGATCTTCACACAACCTAAGCCCCCGCATCCGCCAACCGAAGGTGGAGCTCGTGAGAGACAATCCCCCCGGATGATGTTCATGCACGGAGGACCGTGCAACGCTTAAGTGTAGGGGAGGATTCATCATTTGGGGGTATTTCTTTTAGTAGGTTTTTTGTATATATTTGGAGTGCTTTTGATTGTTGCATTATATTTTTCTTCTAGTATATATCTTAGCTTATGCATAGTTTATTTCTTGTTATTGCATTTTGCATCATTTGCATGGTATATAGTTTGTAGATAGAAGTTGTGATCGGATGATGTGAATAGCAAGTGCCTAGTTCAATTTTGTCCTAATTGTTCATGTTAGTTTTTGGTTGTTGAAAATTAGGAATAGAACTAGGAAAATTTTGAAAATTGCATCCATCACATCATACATACATATAGGAAATAATTTTGGTAAAACAATAAAGAATTTTCAAGAAATTCCCTTTTGGGCATCCTATTGATTGGATTTGAAGCTTATTTTGAACTTGCTTGAAGTATTCTTTTTAAGGAACATAGAAAAGAGCTTGAACAAATTACCTACTGAGATTTGAGTCTTAATTGTGTGGTTACACATTATCAACCACAAATTTTGTTCTTGTGTGATAAACTCCTTTTATGATTGTGATCTTAGATTTGCTTTAGTCTATATGTCCTATATTTGTTGTTTTGAATGCATTTAGTATGATTGAGGCCATTTTCGAATTTGAGCTCACTTAACCCATATGGCCAACCCTTGCATCTACCATTGTAAACCACTTTTTGAGCCTTTTGATTCTCCTTTGTTCTAATTTTAAGCAGATCATTTGCCCTAAGTGAAAAACCAATTATGTCTTTGATTTGTATCTTTGATTAGCTTAGGTTTGAGTGTGTGTGTTGATCAAGTGTGGGAGAATTTGTGGGAAATCATTGGTAGTTAGTTTGCTTTGGATGTTCATTGAAAAAGAATTTGGAAAAATGGGTAATCACTCATGCATCTATCACTTAAAACATATGCATCTCTTTTTAATTCTAAAAGAAAAAAAATATATTTTGTTGTACATACTTTGTTTATATATAAAAAAGGGAAAAGAAAATAAACATGAAAATAAAGGATGCATATATGGTTGAATTGAAAAGAGAATGCATGAGTGAATGTGAGAAAAGGAAAAGAATGGGAAGTTAGGTTGTTTCTTGAGAGTAAACAGGTTAATATAGGATTAGGTAGGATACTTGAGCTAATCAAAGATCCAATCTAATAGTCCACTTAACCATATTAATCCTACCCTTACCTAAGCCCCATTACAACCCTCAAAGTCCTGATGATATTTGCATTCATGCATCAAATATTAGTTGATTGATTAGACGACTTGCAAATCTTTGAGAAACATGATAAAAGGAGGATTGAGTGATTAAATCCTACACACTAAGTGACTAGAGTGTAAACACATCCGGTGAGGGTTTTAATTGCTCAATTCTAGGTTTCTATTGCTTATCTGGTATTTTCTTGCAAGTTGTTGAACTTAATTTTGGAAATTTCAAATCAAATCTTTGGACATTGAGTATATTGCTATATTTGCTTTGTCTTAGCCCTAAGCTTTATTTTGAATTGGTTGAGATTTTTTTGTTTGTTTTTGCCAAATTTAATAGGAATCATATTGTAGATATATATAGATAGGATTTCATATAGTTACATGCATATAAATAGTTGCATTGAATAAATCATTTTCCCTTTCATTCATCTCCTTTGGTTGTGTTTAGCATGAGGACATGCTTGGTTAAAGTGTGGAGGAATTGATGAGTCCATATTTTACGATATATTTTGGTTTGATTTGAGTGTATTTCATCACATAAACCCACATTTATTCATCTAAATAGCATGCTTTTGTGTTTTCTTCCTAAATAGTGCTTAAATGTGAAAACATGCTCTTTTGTGCTTAATTTAGTCGATTTTGATTCATTTTAATCTCATTTGGTTCCTTGATGTATTTGTTAAGTAATTTCAGGTTTCCAAGGCAAGCATGGGTTGAAGAAGTGAGGAAAAGAGCATGCAAAAGGGAAGAAACCATGAAGAAATGGAGTTTTGAAGTTCCAGCACGTGTGCGTATGCACAAAAGGAAGATTTGCGAGCGACGCGTACGCGTGACCCACGTGTACGCGTGGATGGATTTTTGTGCAGTGACGCGTACGCATGACTCACGCGTACGCGTGACCCGAGTTACGTCAGCCCATTAATTACAAATTGTTGGGGGCGAATTCTAGGCCTCCAAAACCCAGTCCAACTCATTTCTGAAGCTATATGAGGCCAAAGGAAAGCTGAATGAAGGGGGTAATTAGGTTTAGTTTCTTTGATGTTTTCTCTTAGTTTCTAGAGAGAGAAGCTTCCCCCTCTCTCTAGAATTAGGGTTATTTAGTTTAATTTCTTGTCATTTCTACTTTTAATTCTTGTTTCTATTTACTTTTCCTTGTCATTTATTGTTATTACTTCTTTGCTCTTCTTCATTTCTCTTGTTATTTCCTTTATTTTGTTATTTTCATGTTATGAACACTTTTGTTATTTTAATTCCAACTAATGCAAATTTATGTTTCCATGTCATTTATTGCTTTCTTTAGTTGTTGTTATGAGTTTCTTGCTTTTGGTAGTTAGGAATTTATTTTATTGTAATTTAACGTTATTTTATTTTCATGCACACCAAGTGTTTGATAAAATGCTTGGCTTAGTTTTTACTTAGTTTTTCCCCACTCTTGGCTTGAAATTATTGATTTTGGTGTTCCTTGAGTCATTGATGTCCATTCTTGTTTGATATATTAGAGTATTTAGTTGACTTGGTCTCCCTTGACTCTATGTGACCCCTTAGTGTTGACATAGGACTTAGGAATTGAAATTAACTATGCCTATTTGACTTATCTTCGATGTAAGGTTGACTATGTAGGATTAACTCTTCATAATCATCATGTGTTTGTGGTCAATGACTAGGATAGGTAGCCTTAGTCCTCAATTACTTGCCAAGAGGTTTCTTGCTTTTGAAGTTTTATTGCTTTGACTTTTACTTGCTTTCATTTACTTTCTTGCATGTTAAGTTACTTTATTGACATTTCCTTTCCTTCTATTTAATTGCTTTGACTTTTATTGCTTTGATGTTTAATTTCTTGCATGTTTAATTTTGACACTCTTGGTTGAGAAATTGGATGTTTGGGTGGAATTGAGTTGTGGATGTCCATTCCGCATTGTGTGAGGATGGTTAATTGGTTTGGTTTCCATTGACACTAGTCTTTCACTAAGTAATTAGTGAGTTGACTAGGACTTATGGATTGAGATCAATTACGCTTTTGACAAATTCTCAAGGAGGATTGACTAGTTTGGATTGCTTCCACACAATTGCCATGTTTGTGGTCTACAACTAGGATAGAAAACCTAGATTACCCACTTCTTGCCAAGAGTCCTTTAATTGCTTTCTTTTTAATTCCTTGCATGATCATTTAAAGCCTTGCTATTTACATTGCTTACTCTCTTTCTTGCATTCCCAACCCCCAATGTCTCATAGCTAATAATTGAACATTTCATTACAATTCCTAGGGTGAATGACCCGAGGTTGAATTACTATTGATCTCGGTTACTTTAATTTGAATTAATATTTGATCTTGAGAATTCGTTACTGGTTTGGACTATGCTACCAACGAATTGATTCTAGTTTTGATTGATTTCGAACCACACAAGAATTCTCACGTTATCATTCTTCTGATGGCTTTTAAAACTTGAAGTGGGATTTTTGCATCTACGCGCACGCGTAACGTACGTGCACGCATGGATGCGTATTCTGACCCCAAGGGCGCAAACGTGCAAGGCACGCGTACGCGTGGGTAGAAGAACGTTAGCACTCCAACGTTGAGCTAAACACCAATGACAGCAAGCAGAACTGATTTTTAAGTGAGGCATTTGAGTCAACGTTGCCCATCAAACGTGGACTCCAATGTGAGCAGCAGAATTTGGCAATTCAAATAGATCTCTTCTCAACAGCAAGGGAAACCAATTGGAGCAACTTCAACCCAATTCAATCAACGCCAAAAGCCCAATTCAGATATTGAAGATCAAGGGAAGAAAGTGTATAAATAGCTGAGAATTGAACTTAGAAAGAATATTTTAGAGGGGGGCAGAGAGATACACACACTCTGCTAGTTTTAATTTTTTGAATTCTTTCAATTCTCTAATGTATCTTTCAATTCCATTTTCCATTTTTAGAGCTTTGAACAACTAAACCCCTTTCATTGGGTTAGGGAGCTCTGTGTAATTAAATGGATCAATATTAGTTTGTATTCTTCTTTTTCTTTCTTTTCTCTTGATTTTACTAGAAAGCTTTCGTTCTTCATCCAATTAGATAGTTGTCTTGGGAAAGAAGCTATTCATAATTGGATCTCCTCTGAACCTTAGAAGAGGAATGAGGAGATCATGCTAGAAATACATTCTCACATTAGATTAGATTGGAGTTTGGATGGATATAGTGACATGTAATCCTACCAATACTTTGATCTATGAATTTGTGTGGTATAATCAGTGACCAAACTTCATCTCTTCCCATGAGCACTTAAATCAAGGAATTGGGCAATTGTTCATGCTTAGAGAGATTAGATTACCAAGGAATTGGGATCTAATCACCTAAGATTGCCAAGGAGACCAATGAATGCATTGATTGAGGAAGAGACGAAAATGAATTTGATCCGGAGAATTATAACATCTCCTGACCCCAATGAGCTTTTCCATCTCTGATCTACCCATTCTTTTATAATCTTCTTTAATTTCATGCTAAACCCCCATTTCCATTTAATTTCTTGCAATTTAAGCTTCTATTCTTTATATTCTGCAATTTAATTTCTGTTCCTTTAATTTCTTACAATTTAAGTTTTTCGCCAATTTTACTTTCTGTAATCCCAATTTCAATTTCGATTTAGCTCAACTAGAATAATTCTCCAATTAACGTTGATCAACCAATCAATCCCTGTGGGATTCGACCTCACTCTACAGTGAGTTTTTACTTGACGACAATTCGGTGCACTTGCCGGTAGGAAATTATTAAGAGACAGTTTTCGAGTGAACCAAGTTTATGGCGCCGTTGCCGGGGATTGGTTTTGTATTGACAATTACTAAATTGGAGGATAACTAGATTGAGCAATTCCCTTTTTTTATTAATTGAATTTTAATTTCAACTGTTCATTCTCGTTCTCTGCAATTTTTAGTTATTTCTCTTTAATTTTTCTTTATTTCTTTACTTTCCAGTAGAACTAATCCACTAACTCATTTACTGTTTGATAAATTTCTCTAACCAAGCTAACTATACTCTGTTTTAGTAGAATCTGCACTTGCTATTTCTGGTACTTATTCATTATATGACAGGTAGAAGAGAGGTTTCAACCTCCTTTGACAGTGAACCGGAAAGAACCTTCCTGAGATTAAGGAGGAAAGCAAGAGGAAAAAGGGCTATTGGTGCAGAGAAAGAGAAGGAAGACTTAGTTATAACCTTGGAGGATGATATAGAAAACCATCATGAGGGAGAGGTGAACAATCATACCAGAGGAGGTGCAGCCAACCCTGCTGGACAAGAGAGGAGAGTTCTAGGCTCCTACATAAATCCAAACCCAGGAAACTGTGCTAGCAGCATTCAAAAGCCAACCATCCATGCCAATAATTTTGAATTGAAGCCACAACTCATCACATTGGTTCAAAACAATTGTTCTTTTGGAGGAAGCGCCCAAGAACACCCTAATCAGCATCTCACTACATTCTTAAGGATCTGTGACATAGTGAAATTAAATGGAGTTCATCTTGATGCTTATAGGTTGCTTTTATTCCCCTTCTCTCTAAGGGATAAAGCATCCAAGTGGCTAGAATCATTTTCAAAAGATAGCCTCACAACTTGGGAAGATGTAGTTAACAAATTCTTGGCAAGGTTCTATCCTCCACAAAGAGTCAATAGGCTGAGAGCAGAGGTTCAAACATTCAGACAGCAGGATGGTGAGACTATTTATGAAGCCTAGGAGAGATTCAAAGACTTGACAAGGAAATGCCCCCTGATATGTTTAATGAATGGGTGCAACTTCATATCTTTTATGAAGGGCTGAATCGTGAATCAAAGAAAGTTGTAGACCATTCATTTGGAGGTTTCCTTAACAAGAAGAAGACAATTGAAGAAGCCATTGATGTTATAGAGACAGTGGCTGACAACGAGTATTTTTATGCTTTAGACAGAAGCAACAACAGGGGAGTCCTGGAGCTGAACAACATGGATGCAATTTTGGCTCAAAACAAGATTATTGCCAAGTAATTGGCAGATCTCACAAAGAAGATGGAGTCAAGCCAAGTAGCAGCAATCCACACCCAACTATCAGCACCAGAAGAGCCAAACATAGAGGAAGAAGAAGTCAACTACATTGGAAATTCTACAAGACAAGAGCATGACCCTTACTCCAAGACTTACAACCCTGGTTGGAAGAACCACCCAAACTTTGAGTGGAAAAACCAACAAAACCAAAACCAAAACCTCAAACCTCACAATCCAAACCATTATAACAACTCCTCTCACCAACACTCCAACTAAAGACCATATTAGACCACACAAAACACTTATTCATAGCCATCCTATCAAAGCCAAAATAATCAGCCTCAACACCCCACTTCTAACCTACCATCTGATGACAGATTTTCAAAGATTGAAGCTATGCTCACCAACCTTTGCAAGGAGTCTAAAGATAACAAAACATTCAAGGAGGAAGTGAGGACGACTATGAAAAGTCAAGGAGAAATTATCAAGCAGCTTGAGTCATAAGTGGGATACCTATCTCAACAAATCCCCAAATCCACTGATAGCTTTCCAAGTGACACTGAGAAGAATCCAAGATGAGGAACACAAAATGTGAGATGGGAAGAATGTAAAGCAGTAAACCTCGCAAGTGAGGAGGTTTGGAAGAAAGAAATTAGCAATCCTACAGCACATAATCAAAGAGTTTCAGAAGAGAGGAAAGAAGAGGTTGAGCAAAGGACTGATCCTGCCCAAGGGAGAGAATCAGAAGAGAAAAAAACCATGCAACCATATGTGCCAAAAGCACCATTCCCATAGAGACTCGGGGGCAGTGAGAAAGGGAGAACATACACCAAATTCTTTGATGAATTTAAGACTCTTCATGTCAACATTCCCTTCCTCGAAATCCTCAAACAGATGCCTACTTGTATCAAGTGGATAAAGGAGTTACTAGCTAGGAAGAGCAACCTGAAGGGTGGCCAAACAGTGGTGATGAACAAGGAATGCAGTGCTCTCATTCAGAAGGCATTACCCATAGAGAAGGGGGATCCAGGAAGCTTTCACGTCCCCTGTGCTATAGGAGATATCATGATTGATAGTGGATTCTGTGATCTGGGAGCCAGCATAAATTTGATACCTCTGTCTTTCATGAAAAGATTGAAAATCAATGAGCTTAAGTCCACAGATGTAATCATCCAATTGGCTGACAAGACTAAGAAGTAAGCTGAAAGAGTAGTCGAGAATGTACTGGTCAAAGTGGGAAATTACTTTCTCCCCACTGACTTTGTAGTTCTTGAAATGGAAGAGAGCCATCTTCACCTGATCATCTTAGGGAGACCATTCTTGGCTACTGGTAGAGCACTCATTGATGTAGAGCAAGGAGAGTTGATACTGAGAATGCATGATGAGTAGCTCACTTTTCATATCTTCAAGCCCACGTATAAGTCTGAGCAAGAGAGCAAGGAATTAAAAGAAGAGTACATTGAGAGCTCTTTGAATAAGAACAGCAATGAACCAATAGCCAAGCCTCTGGAGCTTTCATGGGTGGATAAACAAGAAGCTCAAGAGATGAAGCAACCAAGGATACTAGAGGAGGAGCTGAAACAACAGGAACCAAGGAAATTAATCGATAAAGATCACTCCAACACAAGAACTTTTGAAGCACTACTTAAAGAAGAAAGGAAAATGGGGAAGAAAGTACCAAGGAGATGGAAGAATAAGAAAATTCCCACTGAGGATTTCTCACTAGGTGACTAGGTGATATCAGCCCACCATTCACTCATACCTCCTCACCTTCTCGTGATACCATCTCAATTACCTCAAGTCTACACAATCAATAGGATCCTCTCATTTGAACATGTAGAAATTCTTAAAGAATCAAATGGTGACAGATTCATAGTGAGCAGAGAATATTTGAGGCATTACAATCCGCTCTAACAGTAAACTGACCGTCAAGCTAATGACGCTAAAGAAGTGCTCTATGGGAGGCAGCCCATGATTTAGTTTCCTTGATTTTAAAGTTTCAGTGTGAATAATAATTGTTGCTCTAACATAAATTCAAGCTCTCGTAAACAAATTTGACAACTACCCATGACATTCTGAAGCATATGATCCAACTCTAAGTTTGGTGTGCCTGCAGGCACACTAAGATACTTTTCAAAAATGATTATCATATTGCCGTTGTGACATATGCATAAGTGTTTTCTTGGAATATATAGCAAAACATTAAGTTTGGTGTTCTATATATTGTAAAGACAAGTCATGAGAGTCAAATTTCTTTTGAGTCTTGAATTTCATGAAAGTGCAACCATGTTTATAATTTTTAAGTTCATGTTAAAGATAGAAGAATAAGATGTTTCTCATGAAGGTTTAACCAAAGTGACAATAATCCCTTCAAGATCTCAATGAAATTATTTGGAGGAAGTAACCCTTTGGACCATATAGCCAAACACTGAGTTTGGTGTCCTCCAAAACGATATAAAAGCACAAAAGGAGTCACAGTTGGTTGAACCATCATAAGGAATGCTAGTCAATTTTTTAGCTTTGAGTATTAATTGTCATGTGCTTGCCACCACTTGTTAGTATTCACTTCCTTTGCCTTGTTATTATGGATAGGTATGCAGAAGAACTATTTAATAAAAGGGACAAGGCAATGGATGGTAAAGATAGAACGAGGACAAAAAGTAGGTCACATGGTTTGGAAGGGTGCTTCTTGGGAATAAAAATCTGCACATCTTGAGAAGAGGTACCTAGAAGACCAAAAAGATATGCTTAATGGAGAGGCAATTTTTGTCTTCATTCAACCTTGCATGCACACCCTTCATTCATAACGTTTCCCAAAGAATCCTAACCAACCATTCTTCATTAAAGCTTACTATAAATGGCTTCACTTGGATCGTGCATATGAACTAAAGTTTTCATACTTCTTGTACTCAAAAAAATTCAGCTCTTGTGTTCTCTAAAGCCAAAACCCAACAACCGTGTTTATATGCAGCAAATCATTCTTGTTCACTTGCTTCCACAACATTACCTAGCCTTCAAACCACCTTTTCATTGAGAGTGCATCACACTAGTCATCCCTCTTCATAAACCTTCAACCTCTATTCGGGTGATCATCAAGGAAGATATGGCATCTTCTTCAAGTTTCAAAAGAAGGAGAGGAAAGGAACCTATTACTGAGGAAAGTGAAAACGACTATGATGGATGGAATTTCAGATCATGGTTTCACCAAATGTAATGATACGTGAAAATTAGATTTCACGTGTAACTACCGGCAAGTATACCGGGTCGCATCAAGTAGTAAAACTCACTTAGAGTGAGGTCGATCTCATGAGGATTAAAGGGTTAAGCAATCAATAGCTAATTGATTATTCTAGTTAGACAATCATATTGGAATGAAAAACAACAAGAAGTGTAAATGACGTGAAGATAAAGGAAAGCAATAAATTGCAAGAAAAATAAATAACATAAATGTAAAGTGCTGGAAAGTAAAATTGCAAGAAAGTAAAGAACATCAAAGTAAAGTGCAGGGGAAATAAAATGTTGGAAAGTAAAGTACAAGGAAGTAAAATTGTAAGAAAGTAAATGACTGAAAGTAAAGATGGAAGACATAAGGGATTAGAGATGTTGATTCCTCCTGAACCAATGGGTCTCACTCCTTCTCAATCATATAAGATAGATCAATGGCGGATTATGAGTAATTAAACCCTAATCTCTTGGTGATTTAATTTCTCTTCACATAATCAATTGCCACTCTCGTGATCTAATTGGTCATGAGAAGAGGTGAAGTCCTAATTCCTAATCCACTTTCGCATTTTATCCTTCCTTATTTTGGTTGTTGCACACTTTTATTATATATGTGTATATTGCATTTTGGCTTTTGATTGTGATTAGAAAAATATTTTGGATTGTTAAAACCTAGTTGACCCTTTTTGTATAAAGATTGTGTTGTGATTGAAAAAGGGGTAAACTAGGGAAAATTTTTTTAAAATTTTCTAAATCACAACATTGCATTAGAATAAGCTTAGTCAATATAATGAAAACTTCCAAGAATTCCATTTCTAGAGTACCACTCCAATTGGTTGAAAATTTTTTTAGAACTTGCTTGATTAATACACTTTGTGGATCATATTTTGAGCAAAGAATACAAGCATGAGAGTTTTGAGCCTAATTGTATGGTTACATCATATAACCACTTATTTTCATTCTTGTGTGCATTATTCTCTTCCTATGATTGTAATCTTTGATTTGCTTGATTCTTTATGTCCATTATTTTGTGTATACATGCATTTATATGATTGAGGCCATTGTTCAAATAGCTCACTTACCCAAATAGCCTACCTTTTGTCTTCCGTTGTTAGCCAATTTTGAGCCTACGCTTAACCCACTTATTCTTAATTGAAGCATATTACAAGCTTAAGTGAAAAACAATAAATGTCCCTTGTTTGGATCTTTGATTAGCTTAGGCTAGTGAAAGTGTTCATCATTTGATTTTTGGAAAGTTGGGTACATTGGGTAGAGATAAAAGTGTGTGTGTGTTTTTGTTGAAAAATTTTGGAATTGGGTACATACTCATGTATTAATCATGTATTAATCATTTTGCAATAAAAAGGGGACAAAAATGCCCCAAAGTTTAAAGCTTAATAATGATCAATGCATGTGTGTGGTAATCAAAAGAGAATACATGAGTGTGTGTAAAAGTGAAGAATGGATAGCTAGGGTTGTTTAGAATTGTATAGGTTGTCATATGTTAGGTAGGAAGTTTAAGTTAATCAAAGATTCAAATCTTAAGCTCACTTGACCATATGCATCCTACCTTGACCCTAGCCCCATTACAACCTATGGAAAAATCCTCATGATATTTGTATGCATGCATAAAGTAATTGTTGATTGTTAGATGAAAAACAAATCTTGGAAAGCATGATTGGGGGAGAATTGAGTGAATCAACCCCATACACTTGAGTGCCTAGAGCGAATACACATCCGGCAAGGGTTCGATCGCTCAATTACATGTATCTACCAATGATTATCTTTACTTGTAAGTTTGTAAAATCTTTCAATGATTCAATCCCATTGTGGTTTCCTTTAAATGCGGTTGCTTTAGCCCTTGTGCTTGCATTCATATTCTTGGAGATTGATTTATTTTGACTAAGACATTGCATTCATGTAATTAGGTGCACATAGATATATTGCATTTAGTTAGTTTGCATTGAATAAATGTTGATACCCTTTGCTTCTTCCTTGATTTTAGCATGAGGACATGCTTAGTTTAAATGTGGGTAGATTTGATAAACCCCGATTTTGTGGTTTATCTTATGCTTATTTTAGGGGATTTTATCACCTTTTTTCCACATTTATTCAATGAAATAGCATGGTTTTGTAATTCTCTCTTGAATTGTGCCTAAGTGTAAAAACATGCTTTTTAGGCCCTTAAATTGGTGATTTTTATTCACTTTAATTCTATTCGATGCCTTGATGTGTTTGTTGAGAGATTTCAGGTTCATAAGGCAAGTATTTAATGGAAGAAATCAGGAGAAAAGCATACAAAGTGGAGAATGCATACGGAAATAAAAGATTGGGAATGCATCAATGGGTGCGCACGTGTACAAGGCGTGCACGTGCAGAAGTGATTTTTCATAGAGACGCGCATGCGTACATACCGCGTACGTGCGGATGAAGAAACAGCCAATCGACGCGCACGCGCACATGGCGCGTACGCGCCGATACCAGCACGTGACCCACTTAAAGGCAAAATGCTGGGGGCAATTTCTGAGCTACCCAGGCCCAAATCCAACTTGTTTTTGAGTGTATTTCATGCAAAATTTAAGTCCAAGCAAAGGGGGAGCAATTAGTTAGTCAACATGAGCCTTTAGTTAGTTTTCTAGAGAGAGAAGCTCCCTCTTCTCTCTAGAATTAGGTTAGGATTACGTGAAATTGTCATAGATCCATGTTTAATTCCTTGCTTTCATCTTGTTTCTTTTATAATCTCTCATGTCTACATCTTGATTTTCTTAGTTGTAATGTTAATTTCTCATTTTGCTTTCTTTTGTGATGACGAACTCATGTTGGATTTGGTTTACAATTAATGCAATTTGATGTTGATGTTTCTTTCATGTTGATCTTACTTGCTATTATTGATTTCTCGCTTATGAAGTTATGGGTCTCCTTAATTTTAATATTTTGTGATGTTTACTTTTATTGCACATTAGGTATTTGATATAATGCTTCCTATAGTTTTTGAGTAGTTCTCTTGACCCTTGGCCTAGGTTAAGGGGATTGAGTGACCTTGAGTCCTTGAGCTTCATTGAATTGGTAATTCTAGAACCCTTGGGGATCAATTTGATAACCATTGACTCTAGCCTACTACTGAGTTAATTAGTAGCTAGGTTGGAACTTATGGATTGATGTTGATCAAGCCATTTGACGTACTCCAAGCCTAGGAGTAGACATTACGTACTTAAGGCTTTAGTGAGTAGACCTAATGAGCTCGGTTCTGCATAATTATCAATGTTTGAATTGTTGACAAGGATAGTAATCTCAATTACCTAAGGCTTAGCCAAGAGTCCTTTATCTTGCCCTCTTTGATTACTTGCTTGATTTATGCATTTTGTCATTTAAATTCTTTCTCATTGAATTTCTGGCCCTCTTATTAATCAAACCCCCTTGCTTTTTTATAGCCAATAATGGACCACTTCATTGCTATCCTCGTGAGATGACCCGGAGTCTAAATACTGCGGTAAATTTTCATTGGAGTTTGTACTTGTGACAAAACCATATCTTAATTTGATGCGAGAGTTGTTTGTTGGTTTGGAGCTATGCTTACAACAAAGTAATTCCTTTCCTTAGGAAGAAAATCTAGACCATCGAGCAAATCTCGATCATCACCACACAACCCTAAAGACCTCAATTCAAAGTGGTTACATCTCACATACCAACTAAGAATGTGTTGATCAAGAGGATTATGAGAGAAGAGCCTCAAACTGAATTTCATGATCCCTCTCTCGAGGCTCACATGAAATTCTAATAGATTCAATCCCCCTCTCGGTGGTGATTGAATCTTTGAAGCACAAAAGCTCTTTCTTAGAAAACAAACATGATTTCTAATCTCATACTACATAAATCCAAAGACCCCAATATTAGAGTGGTTATATGTCACGTACCAACTCTAAATCAAGAATCAATTTCATTATGCCAAGAGAGCTCAAACTAAACCCTATGATCCTTCTCTCGAATTAACAATAGGATTCTAATAGATCAAAGGATCTTTGAAGAACAAAACTCTCTTGCAAGGATTCTAACAGATATCCAAGTATAAAGTTAGAGTGAAGAGGAGAAGAAAAAATAAACATAAATTCAATCAGAATTGAAACAGAGCTCCTTTCCCAAATGCAAAAGGGAATTAAGTGATCATTGCTTTCAAATGAAAACTAAATTGCATGAAATTAAAGTGCATGAAAATAAAGAGTGAGAATTCAAAACAGAAATTTAAAATTCAAGAATTCATAAATAAAAATTATAAATTAAACTAAATTACTACTAAGAAAGAAGAGAAGAGAAAGGGGAGAAGAGAGTATGAGGAGAGGGGTCCGAAGACCCACTCCCAGTGGAGTGTGCCAATGAAAAGTGTGTGTGTGTGTTCTCCCAACAATTCCCCGCCTACCCTCAATTCTATGAAGCTAATGCCTTATATAGGCATTCCTAAATTACAAATTGAAATGAAATTGAAAACAAATTACAATTAAATGAAAATTGACTATTCTAGATGATTCTTGTGGCCTTGATTGGTTGAGATTTATGGGCTTTACTTGCTTGAGGTTGGATGGACCTTGAAGTAATTTAATTGAACCAAAACCAAGCTCCAGGGGTCACTTGGGCGTTATTGGCACCAACTCCTTCACAAGCCCAAGTTACCAACGTCTTTATATTTTCCCAGGGGCTGAGACTTGGTGAGGGCGTTGCTAACTCAAGTTGGCAACGTGCTCTTCTGCTCCCTGGAGGTCTAAGTCTTTGTTCTTGTTCTTGGGGCTTAAAGATGACTCTAGATTGAGCTTCAATTTCATGCTTTACTATTACCTATTATACATTGTTGGAAAGATCTGAATGTCAGCTTTCCAACGCAACTAAAAGCAGCTCAATTGAATCTCTGTAGCTCAAGTTATGCTCCATTGAAGGAAACAAGGTCAGCCTGCCCAATATCACATGCGTTTTTGGTGGACACGCCTTTGTATTTTCAAGTTGGCAACGTGCATCACGTTCCATGGCTGAAGTTCACCAGCGTTTTTGGAAAACACACCTTCCTTTCCTCAAGTTGGCAACGTGGGTTACCTTCCAAGGTTGGAGCTTCTGTCGCGGGCGTTTTTGGCACACACACCTTTGTATTGCAAGTTGCCAACGCCTTCAGTTTTTGAGGCTCCAAATAAAGCCAGTATTTGAAGCTTCAAACGAATGTCAAACCCATATTATTATATATCATTGGAAAGCTTTTGATGTCTACTTTCAAATGCCGTTCACATCACCTCTTTTAGAGCTTTTTAGCTCAAGATATATTCCATGGAAGATGAAGAGGTCAGCTAGCCTTTCTGCAGGTTGATACCATGTTCATCTTTGCACTTTCGGGGCAAGTTTTCTCCCTCAAATTTAGTGTTCACCATGTACTGCCATATATGCTTCAAAAGCTCTTGATTCCTACTTTCCAATGCCACTGAAATCACCTCATTTAGAGTTTTGTAACTCAAGTTATTCTTGTTTGAAGAAGGCAAGGTCATGCTGCCAAGAAGCCCAAAAAGTGATGTTGCTAACTTGCTTCCCACATTGCTAACTTGCTTTTCTTCTTCATGAAGCATACATTGGCTTGCTAACTTGCTGTTGGAGTTGGCAACACCCTCAACTTCTTCCTCCTAGCTCCAGGGCTTTCTTGTTTCATCACCTATCATTAATCAAACAAAATTCATCAAAGTATTGCCATAATCACAAGATAATGCAGCATTCATAGCATCAAACAATTCTTTACATAAATCTCATGAAAATGCACAAAATTAACCATGTTTGATTGAATCAAGACAAGCATGAATTTCTCATCCAAGCACTTACTTATTGCCTAAGAAAATGCATGAAACCAACGTAAAGCATACAAAAAATGGCTAGTAAAACTAGCCAAGTTGCCCTGGCATCACAACACCAAACTTAAATCTTGCTTGTCCCCAAGCAAGAAAAGAACTATGCACAAAGAATTCTCTTAATTGGAATGTATTGAAGAATTGCTCATGATGCCTTAGTGGGTGAAGTGATTAAGTGATAGTGGGGTGAACTCCAATTTATATGCTTATGCAAGGATGATAGTGCTCATTAGTCCTTACATTTTAGGAGTCTTAGATCTTAGGACATTCATTCAAATAATATTATGGAATTCTCTTAATAGATAGTTACCTTGAAGCAGCACTTATTTTCTAGCATTTTTTCTTTTTTGGATTTTGACCTCGACTCTAAGTGTCATGTCTCAAAGCGCCTCTTTAGATAAGCTTTCAATCAATACGCCCAAACCAGTTAGTCTAAGGTATTAGGTGTTGAAGCACCCCTTAGGATTTACTTGCTCAAGCCTCTCTCTTTGACACAAATCCACCAGAAGCATTTAACTAGGACAATAACTATTTGAGTTCTTGTTTCTTTTTCTTTTCTTACTAGTAATTGATGCTCAGAGCCTTGGGCTTGTTCTTTGTTTTTCTTTTTCTTTTGTTTTCTTTTGTTACTGCTTCTTGGATCAATAGATGTTTGAGAAATTCCATAATACTTCTCTAAACTTCACTTCCTGTCTATGAGCTCCCATGCAAGTTTTCACAAACATGCAACCTCAATAAACAATCATACAATCAGAACCTCCACTCCTCTTAATCTTTTGCTTGCCCCAAGATTTATAAAATTCTTCAAAATTTTCCTTTCAAAAGAATGGTTTCTTTGTTGCATTCTTAGAGATATTGGCTGCAAGTAAAATTCAAGATGATAATCATGATATCATAGCAACATATTACAAATCATATATCAAGTTATGCTTATTCACAATGAGTAATTACACATGCATACAAAGAAAATAGAAGATAATCATACAATTTAAAGTGCTAGAAATAAGTAAGAGGAAAAAGGAACTTTACCACCTTATAGTTTATCTTCATTATTGTTGTTACTTTCCTCCTATTCTTCCCCTTCCCACACCAAACTTAGAATGATTGCCTGTCCTCAAGCAACAAATAAAACAGTGGTGATGAGGTTTATGATGGGTCATGAATGTCTTAGAACAATTGAATGTTAGTAGTATATGTGTTCAAGCAAGCCAAATAAAAAGAATGACAATGAAGGCACAAGAAACAGAGACATTGATTGCAAAAACAAGTGGGGTGTGCATGATACATTGCATGAAAGGTAAATGGGACACCAAACTTAGTGTGACACTTTCACTTGGAATTGATGCAAGTATCCAGTAAAGATTGGAAACAAATTTTGTTGCATAGCAGCACCAAACTTAGAACGCAATCATATGCCAATTTATTTGGAATAAAACTAAGCAAAAGAAACTGTTGTATGTTAATAACACAATCACCAAGAGAAAAGATTGTCACGAGTAAGGGTTTCTTGGTAAGGCAATAACACAAACAGTTGTGGATAATAAAAAAAAGTATTAAAAACAGAGAAATGACTAAAACAGAGAGAAAGAAAAGTGTCTAATCTAGGTAATCAACCACCATAGATTGTTAATCATAATTAATCCTCGGCAACAGCGCCAAAAACTTGATACGTGAAAATTAGATTTCACGTGTAACTACCGGCATGTATACCGGGTCGCATCAAGTAGTAAAACTCACTTAGAGTGAGGTTGATCCCATGAGGATTAAAGGGTTAAGTAATCAATAGCTAATTGATTATTCTAGTTAGACAATCATATTGGAATGAAATACAACAGGAAGTGTAAATGACATGAAGATAAAGGAAAGCAATAAATTGCAAGGAAAAATAAATGACATGAATGTAAAGTGCTGGAAAGTAAAATTGCAAGAAAGTAAAGAACATCAAAGTAAAGTGCAGGGGAAATAAAATGCTGGAAAGTAAAGTACAAGGAAGTAAAATTGTAAGAAAGTAAATGACTGAAAGTAAAGATGGAAGACATAAGGGATTGGAGATGTTGATCCCTCTTGAACCAATGGGTCTCACTCCTTCTCAATCATGTAAGATAGATCCATGGCGAACTATGAGAAATTAAACCCCAATCTCTTGGTAATTTAATTTCTCTTCACATAATGAATTGCCATTCTCGTGATCTAATTGGTCATGAGAAGATGTGAAGTTTAATTCCTAATCGAAAAACCACACAACCCTCAAGACCTCAATTCAAAGTGGTTACATGTCACATACCAACTAAGAATGTGTTGATCAAGAGGATTATGAGAGAAGAGCCTCAAACTAAATTTCATGATCCCTCTCTTGAGGCTCACATGAAATTCTAATAGATTCAATCCCCCTCTCGGTGGTGCTTGAATCTTTGAAGCACAAAAGCTCTTTCTTAGAAAAACAAACATGATTTCTAATCTCATACTACATAAATCTAAAGACCCCAATATTAGAGTGGTTATATGTCACGTACCAACTCTAAATCAAGAATCAATTTCATTATGCCAAGAGAGCTCAAACTAAACCCTATGATCCTTCTCTCGAATTCACAATAGGATTCTAATAGATCCAAAGATCTTTGAAGAACAAAACTCTCTTACAAGGATTCTAAAAGATATCCAAGTATGAAATTAGAGTGAAGAGGAGAAGAAGAAATAAACATAAATTCAATCAGACTTGAAACAGAGGTCTTTTCCCAAATGCAAAGGGAATTCAGTGATCATTGCTCTCAAATGAAAACTAAATTGTATGAAATTAAAGTGCATGAAAATAAAGAGTGAGAATTCAAAACAGAAATTGAAAATTCAAGATTTCATAAATGAAAATTACAAATTAAACTGAATTACTACTAAGGAAGAGGAGAAGAGAAAGCGGAGAAGAGAGTACGAGCAGAGGGGTTCGAAGACCCACTCCCAGTGGAGTGTGCCAATGAAGTGTGTGTGTGTGTTCTCCCAACAATTCCCCGCCTTCCCTCAATTCTATGAAGCTACTGCCTTTATATAGGCTTTCCTAAATTGCAAATTGAATTGAAATTGAAAACAAATTACAATTAAATAAAAATTGACTATTCTAGATGATTCTTGTGGCGTTGATTGGTTGAGATTTATGGGCTTTGCTTGCTTGAGATTGGATGGACCTTGAAGTAATTTAATTGAACCAAAACCAAGCTCTAGGGGTCACTTGGGCATTATTGGCACCAACGCCTTCACAATCCGAAGTTACCAACTTCTTCATATTCTCCCAGGTGCTGAGACTTGGTGAGGGCATTGCTAACTCAAGTTGGCAACGTGCTCTTCTGCTCCCTAGAGGTCCAAGTCTTTGTTCTTGTTCTTGGGGCTTAAAGCTGACTCTGGATTGAGCTTTAATTTCATGCTTCACTATATACTATTATACATCGTTGGAAAGCTCTGAATGTCAGCTTTCCAACGCAACTAAAAAAACTTCAATTGGATCAGTGTAGCTCAAGTTATGCTCCATTGAAGGAGACAAGGTCAGCCTGCCAGAATCACATGCGTTTTTGGTGGACACGCCTTTGTATTTTCAAGTTGGCAACTTGCATCACCTTCCATGGATGAAGTTCACCAGCATTTTTGGCAAACACGCTTTCCTTTCCTCAAGTTGACAATGTGGGTTACCTTCCAAGGTTGGAGCTTCTGTCGCCTTTCTATTTGCAAGATGCCAATGCCTTCAACTTCTGAGGCTCCAAATGAAGCCAGCATTTGAAGCTTCAAACGAATGTCAAACCCATATTATTATATATCTTTGGAAAGCTCTGGATATCTACTTTCAAATACCATTTCCATCACCTCATTTGGAGCTTTGTAGCTTAAGATATACTCCATGGAAGATGAAGAGGTCAGCTGGCCTTTCTGCAGGTTGATACCATGTTCATCTTTGCACTTTCGGGGAAAGTTTTCTCCATCACATCTAGTGTCCACCATGTAATGCCATATATGCTTGGAAAGTTCTTGATTTCTACTTTCCAATGACACTGAAATCACCTAATTTGGAGTTTTTTAGCTCAAGTTATTCTTGTTTGAAGAAGGCAAGGTCATGCTGCCAGGAAGCCCAAAAAGTGACGTTGCTAACTTGCTTCCCACGTTGCTAACTTGCTTTTCTTCTTCATGAAGCATACATTGGCTTGCTAACTTGCTGTTGGAGTTGGCAACGCCCTCAACTTCTTCCTCCTAGCTCCAGGGCTTTCTTGTTTCATCACCTATCATTAACCAAACAAAATTCATCAAAGTATTGCCATAATCACAAGATAATGCATCATTCATAGCATCAAACAATTATTTGTATAAATCTCATGAAAATACACAAAATTAACCATGTTTGATTGAATCAAGATAAGCATGAATTTCTTATCCAAGCACTTTCTTATTGCCTAAGAAAATGCATGAAACCAACTTAAAGCATACAAAAAATGGCTAGTAAAATTAGCCAAGATGCCTGGCATCATGCAACTTGGGTGGATGAATGACAAAAAGATATATCCAGAAATCCCTTTCCAGCTACCTGAGGATGGATGCCCAAAAATAAGAGCCAAGATCAGAAAGAGGAAATAGGTAGAGCTGACCTCACTGATCCAGGATTAATGCAAACATGATAAGGGAGTTTTATGCTAACACTGCAAGACTGGATATGACCAGTGCCCCAACTTACAAGAGTTATGTACGGGGTGTGGAAGTAGACTTTAGTCCGAAGACCATTATGAAGGTCTTAGGACTAAGGCCAGCACATTTTGATGAGCCGGGGTACCAAGAAAGAGCGAATGAGAACCCAAATTATTATGAAATCTCTAATGATATCTATGTGGTTAATGCTGACTGGGAGAGGGACAAGTACTTGAAAAGGGGAGATCTCATCCATGAAGCAAAAGGTTTGTATGAGCTTATAAAGAGATCAATTCTGGGCACAGTGAACACCTCGAAAGTTAACAAGAAAAGGGCTGTCATGCTACACTGTGTAATGGTGGGAGGAGAGATAAAAGTTCAGGAGATCATTGTAAATGATATTCAAAAGATTGCAGAAAAAAATTCTGCTGAAGCTTGGCTCCATTACCCAAGCACCATTATGCGGTTATGCATGAAGGCCAGAGTGCCACTGGAGGATGCAAACCCAAAATGGCTGCATCTAGGCATGCCTATGACCCTCAAAAGAATGATGAATGTCATAGAAGCACAACAAAGTAGAAGACCACAAAGGAAGCGAAGGAGAGAGGAACCATGAAAGGAAGAAGAACGAGAAGAAGAACAAGAAGAAGAGCAATGATAAACCCCGATTTTGTGGTTTATCTTGTGCTTATTTTAGGGGATTTTATCACCTTTTTCCACATTTATTCAATGAAATAGCATGGTTTTGTAATTCTTCCTTGAATTGTGCTTAAGTGTAAAAACATGCTTTTTAGGCCCTTAAATTGGTGATTTTAATTCACTTTGATTCCATTCGATGCCTTGATGTGTTTGTTGAGTGATTTTAGGTTCATGAGGCAAGTATTGGATGGAAGAAATGAGGAGAAAAGCATAGAAAGTGGAGAATGCATGACGAAACAAAGATTGGGAATGCCTCAGGGGAGCGCAAGCGTACAAGGCGCGCACGCGCAGAAACAACAATGCACATTGACGCGCACGCGTACATGACGCATACGTGCGGATGAAGAAAACAGCCAATCGACGAGCACGCGCACATGGCGCGTACGCGCCGATACTCACACGTGACCCACTTAAAGGCAAAACGCTTGGGGCGATTTCTGAGCTGCCCAGGCCCAAATCCAACCTGTTTCTTAGTGTATTTCATGCAGAATTGAAGTCCAAGCAAGGGGGAGATATTACTTGTAACTTAGCATCATGTAGGCTAGTTTCTAGAGAGAGAAGCTCCCTCTTCTCTCTAGAATTAGTGTTCTTAGGTTAATCTCTCTTAGATCTAGCTTTGATTTCATGCTTTCATCTCATTTCCTTTATGAATTCTTGCTTCTACACTTTCATTCTCAGGATTTGGTTTACATTTAATGAAATTTGATGTTTGATGTTTCCTTTATTCGTGATTGAGTTATGAATTTGCTTTTCTTGCAATTGGTAGTTGGTAGATTTATCATTCTTGCACTTTTACCATGCTTTCCTTTTGTACCCACCAAGTGTTTGACAAAATGCTTGGTTGGGCTTTAGAGTAGACTTTGAGCATTCTTGGCTTGGAAAGAGTAATTAGGTAATCTTGAGTCATTAATACCCAATTTGGATTGGTGATCTAGAGTTGTTGGTTAATATTATTTCCATTGACTCTAATCTCTTGCTAATTTAATTAGTGAGTTGATTGGGACATTTAGATTGAGATTAGCTAGTCTTTTTTGACTTTCTCTCATGGAAGATAACTCATACCTTCTTCCATCGTTGGAGATGACGTAATAAGATAAATTCTTGTTAATTATTATTATTAGTGACTAGGATGGAAAGCCTATGATCTCAATCCTTGCCATGAATGTCTCTCTTTAATTAATTATTTCTCTTTATTACTTGTCATCTTTAATTGCTTGTTTGATTTACTTTTCTTGCCATTTACTTTTCTTGCCCTTTTATAAACAAATTCCCTTTGCCCCTCCATAGCCAATAATTGACCATTTCATTGTAATTCCTTGTGAGACGACCCGGAGTTCAAATACTTCGGTTAATTCTTATTTGGGGTTAGTTATTTGTGACAAAACCACATCTTAACTTGATGTGAGAGTTGTTTGTTGGTTTAGAGCTATGCTTACAACGAAATTCTTCTTTCTACAAGAGAAATTCCTAACCAACACGATTCTTGCGTATCAAATTAATGGCGCCGTTGCCAGAGAGTTGCAATGGTGCTATGTTATTGGCTATTCTACAAGAGAAATTCCTAACCAACACGATTCTTGATGCATGCCAATTTAATGTATGTGATGATCCTCATTGTAGTTGTCAACCACAATCATCATATGCATATGATCCCACACCTCAATATAGCCCTTCACCATACTCACAAGCCTCATACCACCATTCACCTCCACATGATCATAACCCATGCCCACCATACCAACCACCATATGAACCATATTTAGAGCCACCACCATTCCAACACCAATACTCCCACGAACCACAAAGTCCACATACACCACCTCAAGAATTTCACCAATATGAACTACCTTCCAATTATAACAACCTTCCCTCAAACAATGAATCCTCTCTTCCACCATCACCTCCCGACGAAGCCCTCATGCTAGAATTGAGAGATCTTAAATCTCATATCTTAAGGTGACACGAGGAGGATGAGAAGAAGTTTGAGGAGTTAAGAGCAAAAATGGCTATCATGGTAGAAGCCATTGGCAATATAGTCTCATCCCGCCTAAGCCTATGCGATCAAGGCACTCCTATTGTTGAATGTGGAGAAGCATCCAAGGAGCTTAGTGAGGGAGTGAACTTGAAGCTCCAAGGTGAAGAAGATGAGTTAAAACAAGAAATGCAACAAGAGGAGGAGGTAGATATTATTGAACAAGAGGAAGTAGTGGTTGGAGCCTTAGGATATGTTGAGTACATAGAGGAATCACAAATTGAAGAGCCCTCTTCCATGGAGTTTGAAGTTGATGTTGAGGAGGAGAGTGCACAATCTCCAAGACACAATGTGATTGAAGAATTAGAAGAAGTGTTCCAATCAATAGGCCCTCCTATTTATGATGACTCCGCATCAACATATGATCCTTTTGAATTTGAGGAATCCTTCCCCACTATACTTGGAATTGATGATGAGGTAGATTTTACTCAACCTCCTATTTATGGTTTGAGTGATGGGGAAGAGCTAGAGGACATTGGTGAAGAAGAACTTGAACTTGAGGAAGCTTGGCAAGAGGTAAAGCTTGAAGAACCTTGCCAAGTGGTGGAAGCCTCTAGGAGAGAATGGACGGGATTAGAGCGCGCCTTGTCAAGATCATTGGGAACTCCTCCACCTAGGTTGTCATCTAATCCTTCATTTGAGTGTGTAAAACTTCTAACTCTTAGCTTTATTATCCCACTTGAATTTGGTTTGCTTGAGACGGATGGCCAACTTAGGGTGCTTTGCGGAATTAAGTGTAAAAGGAGGATGTTTAGTGGTTGGCGTTGTAAGTCTAGGCTCATTATGGTTGAAGCTTCAAGGAGCAAAGGTTGGACTAGTGCTCAATTGGATGGGTCTAGGAGGATAGTTTAGTGCTTCCTTGAGAATTCATCTCTCTTGCCATCCAGAGGAAATCGCCATGATCAACTCAAGGACGGGTGTGAAAACAAAGTGTGTGATCCCAGATCGCACAAGGAAGATCAGCTTTGGGAGCCTATGGTTTATGAAGAACTCCATCAAAGCTTGGAGTTATTAACTTTGAATGATGAAACACAATAGAAGTCCAAGCATTGGTGGATGTTCAAGGACAGATTCAAGCACAAGCCACCTTGATGAAGAGCTCCCCATAAGTCCAACTTAAGGACAATAAACAAAAGTGCTAGTGGGAGACACCCCCACCATGGTAATATCTTTTCATTTTTTCTCTTTTGTACATATTAGTAAAATAGGTTTAATTTCATGTTTTGATTGCCTAGTTGAGTTTATCTGGGAGTCTAGTAGGTTAAATAAGGTTTTATGATGTTTTGGTAGCTGTTTGGAGGTTTGGAATGCTTAGTTTGGTGCAAAAACATAGAAAATTTTTTGAAAAACAGGGCACCAACCAACGGGTACGTGTCACTTACGCGTACGCATGCCCCAAGCAATTTTGACCATCCACACGCCTGCGTCACTCATGCGTACGCGTGGATTGGAAGTTACCCCCTCCATACATTCACCCGAGAGTTGTGCCTGAAGTGTGCCAACTTTGTGCCCAAGGCACGCGCACACGTACCTTGCACATACGCGTCGACTCTCTGCTTTGCCATGCACACGTACGTGTCAGCCGCGTGTACGCATTGCTTCCATTTCATTAATCCACGCTTACGTGCACATGACGTGCATGCGTGGATTGCCCTGTTTCAACCATCTTCTTTTCTTCTCTTCTTTCCATTTCTTTCCTTCTTCTCTTTTCTCTTCTTTTCTTTCCACCCTTCAAACATCATCCAACACTACCAAACACCATGTAACACCATTTCTTTTAGCTAGTTAGTTAGTTTAATTTTTGTTTTCCATTATAAGTGTTGGATTACTAATCTTGTTTACTGTTTACTGCTGCTTATTACTAATAGGATGTTAGTTTGACATCATTGATGTTAATTGTCATTGTTGGATTCTTTGTTGAGGTTATATTTGGTTACATGGTTAAGAACTTTTCATGTTTAATGCTTTTGAATACCAAGTACATGTTACATTGCCTTCATGCATCTTAACTCATTAAATTGCATGTTTTGGCCACCATGCATTCATTATCAATTATTAGGCAATTGTACATTGTCAATGCAATTTTTTTAGGTGATAGTTGTTTATGATTGACCCTTTGTTCATATCATCTATTTCATACATTGAGAGTGTGGGTGTGAAATTGGATCGAAAGCTTACCTAGTGAAATATTTTTTAGCTTTTCAAGCTTTGTGGACTATGCTTGCTATGTGATTGATCTTAACTCTTATATTTCTTTTTCTAAGTTCCATAGCATCCATGTGTTTCACCTCTATGTCACTTAGGTATTGCAACAACTTCAATAGGTGTCATTGATTGTGGTGTAAGTTTCATATACCATTATATTCATTAAGTTCACTTACACATCAATCAATGTCCATTCATTATCCAATTTCACAATCGCTTGATTTTTGCTTGAATATTTTTATGCTTCTTCACTACTTGTTCGGTTGCCTTAACCTACAAGTCTTTCAAAGTATCTCAAGCACACTAGAATGAGCGAAGTGTATGCCTTCTTTAGTATAATTGTGACATAACTTTTTGTACTAGTGTGTGCGTTCTAAACCGCACGCAATTTTAGAATCCACACACTTATTTTTCATCAATGTCACAATAATTCACTCACTCCATTCTAGTGGTTCTTACCTCATCCCAACAATTGACGCTTCCTTGCTTTTGTATTTTCTCATCTTATGGTGTTTATATTATTTTTTCATGATCGATGCACCATAAGCAAAAATGGAAGTGGAAGGAAGAACATGAAGCACCGGTTGACCTACCAGATGAAGGTGGCAACTCGGAGAGTCGCCGTACCCCCTTGTTCATCTTTGGATGCTCCGAAGACGATGCAAACTTTTAAGTGTGGGGAGGTCGTCCGACTGCTCAGCATTTTTGGGTGACAAGTTTCTAATCCCAACACTTTTGCATTTTATTTTTAGGTCTTTTAGGATTTTTGGTTGCATTGCATATGTATATATTAAGCTTAGTCAAAATCACGATATTTTCCAAGGATTTTATCTATAGGGCACCCCAATTGATTAAAAAAATTTTTTTTAGAACTTGCTTGAATTATATACTTTGTGGAACATGATTTTTGAGCTAAGAATACAAGCATGCAAGTTTTGAGCCTAATTGTGTGGCTACATCATATAGCCACTTATCTTCATTCTTGTGTGCATCATTCTCTTTCTATGATTGTAATCTTTGATTTATTTAATTCTATATGTCCATTATTCTATATACACATGCATTTATATGATTGAGGCCATTGTTCAAATAGCTCACTTACCCAAATAGCTTACCTTTTATCTTCCGTTGTTAGCCAATTTGAGCCTATGCTTAACCCATCTGTTCATAATTATAGCACATTACAAGCCTAACTGAAAAACAATAAATGTCCCTTGTTTGGATCTTTGATTATCTTAGGCTAGTGAGAGTGTTCATTACTAGATTTTGGGAAAATTGGGTACATTGGGTAAGAGATGAAAGCATGTTCTGTAGTTGTGTTGGAAATCTTGGGAATTGGGTACATACTCATATATTAATCATGTGAAAACCATATGCATTGATGTTCTTGTATATATTTTAGTTTGAGAAGAAAAAAAAAAGAAAATAAAAAAAGAAAGAAAAATAATAATAGAAATAGAAAAAGAATTTCAATAAAAAGGGGACAAAAATGCCCCAAAGTCAAGGTTCAATAAAAATCAATGCATATGTGTGGTGATCGAAAGAGAATGCATGAGTGTGTGAAAAAGTGAAGAATGGGTAGTTAAGTTTGTTTAGAATTGTATAGGTTCTCATAGGTTAGGTGGGAAGTTAAGTTAATCAAAAATTCAAATTTCTAGCTTACTTGACCATATGCATCCTACCTTGACCCTAACCCCATTACAACCTATGGGAAGTCCTCATGATATTTGTATGCATGCATGAAATAATTGTTGATTATTAGATGAAAAACAAATCTTGGAAAGCATGATTAGGGGAGAATTGAGTGAATCAACCCCATACACTTGAGTGCCTAGAGCGGATACACATCCGGGGAGGGTTCGATCACTCAATTACATGTTTCCACCCATGATCATCTTTTCTTGCAAGTTTGTAAAATCTTTCAACGATTCATTTCAATTGTAGGTTGATTTGATTGCTTTTGCTTTAGCCCTTGTGCTTGCATGTGTATTCTTGGAGATTGACTTATTTTGACTAAGCCATTGTATTCACGTAAATAGGTTGCATATAGATAGATTGCATTTAGTTAGCTTCCATTGAATAAATATTGATACCCTTTGCTTCTTTCTTGATTTTAGCATAAGGATATGCTTAGTTTAAGTGTGGGGAGATTTGATAAACCCCGATTTTGTGATTTATCTTGTGCTTATTTTAGGAGATTTTATCACCTTTTTCCACATTTATTCAATGAAATAGCATGGTTATGTAATTATCGCTTGAATTGTGCTTAAGTGTAAAAACATGCTTTTTAGGCCCTTAAATTGGTGATTTTAATTCACTTTAATTCCATTCGATGCCTTGATGTGTTTGTTGAGTGATTTCAAGTTCATGAGGCAAGTATTGGATGGAAAAAATGAAGAGAAAAGCATACAAAGTGGACAATGCATGAGGAAACAAAGATTGGGAATTCCTCAGGGGGCGCGCAAGCGTATAAGGCGCGCGTGCGCAGAAACAACATCGCACATCGACGTGCATGCGTACATGACGCATACGCGCGGATGAAGAAAACAGCCAATCAACGCGCACACGCACATGGCGCGTACGCGCCGATACTCACACGTAACCCACTTAAAGGCAAAACGCTGAGGGTGATTTCTGAGCTGCCCAGGCCCAAATCCAACATGTTTCTGAGTGTATTTCATGCAGAATTAAAGTCCAAGCAAGGGGGAGCAATTGTTTGTAACTTAGCATCATGTAGGTTAGTTTCTAGAGAGAGAAGCTCCTTCTTCTCTCTAGAATTAGGGTTCTTAGGTTAATCTCTCTTTGATCTAGCTTTGATTTCATGATTTTATCTCATTTCCTTTATGAATTCTCGCTTCTACACTTTTATTCTCATGGTTTGTAGTGTTAATTTACTTTCATGTCTCTTTTATGTTCATGAATGCTCAATGTTGGATTTGGTTTACATTTAATGAAATTTGATGTTTGATGTTTCCTTTATTATTGATTGAGTTGTGAATTTGCTTTTCTTGCAATTGGTAGTTGGTAGATTTATCATTCTTGCACTTTTATCATGCTTTCCTTTTGTACCCACCAAGTGTTTGACAAAATGCTTGGTTGGGCTTTAGAGTAGACTTTGAGCATTCTTGGCTTGGAAAGAGTAATTAGGTAATCTTGAGTCATTAACACCCAATTTGGATTGGTGATCTAGAGTTGTTAGTTAATATTATTTCCATTGACTCTAATCTCTTGCTAATTTAATTAGTGAGTTGATTGGGACATTTGGATTGAGATTAACTAGTCTTGTTTGACTTTCTCTCATGGAAGATAACTCATACCTTCTTCCATCGTTAGAGATGACATAATAAGATAAATTCTTGTTAATTATTATTATTAGTGACTAGGATGGAAAGCCTATGATCTCAATCCTTGCCATGAATGTCTCTCTTTAATAATTGTTTCTCTTTATTACTTGTCCTCTTTAATTGCTTGTTTGATTTACTTTTCTTGCCATTTACTTTTCTTGCCCTTTTATAAACAAAACCCCTTTGCCCCTTCATAGCCAATAATTGACCATTTCATTGCAATTCCTTGTGAGACGACCCGGAGTTCAAATACTTCGGTTAATTCTTATTTGGGGTTTGTTATTTGTGACAAAACCACATCTTAATTTGATGTGAGAGTTGTTTGTTGGTTTGGAGCTATGCTTACAACAAAATTCTTCTTTCTACAAGAGAAATTCCTAACCAACATGATTCTTGCGTATCAAGCAACAATTCCAATCACAAACCAACATGGACATGAGCCGGATGCAAGAAGCAATTGAAAGGCTATCCGAACGGTACATGAGAGTTCAAGAGAAACAAGAAGAATTCCATTCACAATACATGAGAGCTCAAGAGAGACAAGAGGAGCTTCAGTTGAGAATGATGATCCAGTAGAGAGATTTTGAGTCAAGATCTCTAGTTATGCAAAGAGAACAAGCTTCACAATTTCAGGAATCTTTCAATCAGCTGGCCCAACATCAAGTTGATAATATGAGAGCTTTCAAAGAATTCACGACTCTTCAGGATGCAAGATATTAAGTTCAAGCTCATTATAACATAAATGCTCAAATCAAGCTCACGGGTCTAAACCCAGCATTTCCAAATTATGATCAATACTTTAAGGAAAGAAGTGAGTTGGAAGTAGACAAAGCAATACGTCTTGAAGACAGAGTGGAAAAGACAATGAAGAAAGCTGGATTCTGGACAAGGTTAAAGGGAAAAGGAAGGGGAGAAGCTAGTAAGCAAGCAGGAGAGAAGAAGAAGAAAGATAAACAGAAAAAAAAATGAAAGGTGGACTTGCTCCTTGTTTATCATATTCAATAAAGAAAGAATATGTCTGTTTTAGTTGATAGTCAACTTTTAGTTTAAGTCTTCTTGCATTCCGTTGTGTTTAATTTTGCAATAAATGTGCTAGCCTAGGTGTGTGTTTTCACTTTCACTTGTTTAAATGCTTGTTTTGTTCCCTGAGTGTTTTCAATTTGAATAAAAGAAATGTTTGAACAGAAGTGGAATAGTTCCTTTTTGGCAAGAAGTGAAATAACAGTAAGTGGTGGTATATATGTCTGATTATGTAGTAGCTCACTAATAATGAATAAAAGGGTAGATTGTCCCTCTTTTAGTGAAAACTAGGATGCTGTCTATGAATCTTAGCAATTAAAAGTCCTTAGATGAAAGAAAAACAAATAAAAATAGGGAAAAAGAAAAGCCAAAAGTGGCAACAAAAACAGAAGAAAGCAAAGAATAAGGCTAGACACCAATAGCTTGGACCTTAGGACATATGCCTATGGTGTCTTTGTACTAGGATCTCCTTGGATGATTAGGTTCTATGGAGTGCTTTAACACTTGGTAACTTGGGTTAACTAACCTGGGATTATCAACCAAAAATCCACTATCAAGAGCAACCTAGTTTCAAGGCATTTAGTAACCCAAAGAGGTGCTGGGCACCAATGTCTTAAGAAGAATTGTGAGCCAAGTCTGTAGTGAATATGTGTTGAGTGCAAATAAGCTAAGAAGCTACTACAACACATGACACTGAGCTGCTAGAATCAAAGAATAAGTTCATAGAAGAAGAAAATAAAGAAAAACAATTACCAAGGATGAGTGAATAATAAGAGGTCATAGCAGTATGCTAGTTGATGCTTAAAGGAGACATTCTATTCCTAAGGATCAATAAGAAGTGAGCTACAACATTTTCTATATAAAACCCCATGAACTAATAATAATGACTTGCTGATGTGAATATCACTTTCTGTTTTATTCATTCTACTCAATAATTCAGTACTTGCTTAGGGACAAGCAAGATTTAAGTTTGGTGTTGTGATGCTAGGGCATCTTAGGCTAGTTTCACTATCCTTTTTCTTTGTTTTTAATAGGTTTTATGCACTTTCTTGAGTTATAAGTAAGCAATTGGGTTAGAAATTCATGTATGCCTAGATTCATCCAACCATGGTTAATTTGATGTAATTTCATGAGAATTATGCTATAATTACTTGTGTGCTAAGAATGATGAG
The DNA here is from genome assembly GCF_000816755.2 of Arachis ipaensis. Taxonomy (NCBI): domain Eukaryota; kingdom Viridiplantae; phylum Streptophyta; class Magnoliopsida; order Fabales; family Fabaceae; genus Arachis; species Arachis ipaensis. The sequence goes on from NC_029792.2 coordinate 67,760,657, forward strand.
AATTCTCATGATTTTAGCAAGGCTTTGATGCATGTATTGGTTGATGATAGGTGAAGGAAAGCATGGGAGGAAGTTGAAGAAGGAACATGGAAAGGATGAACAAAAAGCAACGTTGGTGGCCAAGTTGGACCACCAACGTTGCCTCAAACGTTGAGAAGGAAGAAGAGCAAGATTCTGTATAATTTGCTGGTGCGCACGTTGGAGGGAACGTTGGCAAGCCAACGTTACCCCCAATGTTGTGATAAAATGTACTTTTAGGAGATTTTGAAAATTTGTAGCGACGCGCACGCGTGCGAGACGCGCAGGCGTGGATTGGAAATTCTGACAATCCACGTGCACGCATAGCTGACGCGTACGCGTGGATGGGTAACGTTGGACCCCAAATGCTGCCTCAAATGTGGTGGCCAACGTGAACGATTTTGATCTCAAAATTCTGAACTTGAAAAAGTGCAACGACGCGCACGCGTCTATGGCGCGTACGCGCGGGCTTAACTTTTGAGAATCAACGCGCACGCTTACCTCACGCACACGCGTGGATAGGCCAACGTTGGAGGGAACGTTGCCAGTCCAATGCTGAGGCCAACGTTCTTCTAAAGGCTTTTAAAACTGGAAGTGGGATTTTTGCATCCACGCGCACGCGTAACGTACGCACACGCGTGGATGCGTATTCTGACCCCAAGGGCGCAAACGTGCAAGGCACGCGTACGCGTGGGTAGAAGAACATTGGCACTCCAATATTTAGCCAAACGCCAATGACAGGAAGTAGAACTGATTTTTAAGAGAAGCATTTGAGTCAACGTTGGCCATCAAACGTGGACTCCAACGTGAGCAAGAGAATTTGGCAATTCAAACAAATCTCTTCTCAACAGCAAGGGAAACCAATTGGAGCAACTTCAACCTAATTCAATCAAGGCCAAAAGCCCAATTCAGAGATTGAAGATCATAGGAAAAAATTGAATAAATAGCTGAGAATTGAAGTTAGAAAGAACTTTTTAGAGGGGGATAGAGAGATACAGACACTCTGCTAGTTTTAATTTTCTACAATTCTTTCAATTCTGCAATGTATCTTTCAATTCCATCTTCCATTTTGAGAGCTATGAACAACTAAACTCCTTTCATTGGGTTAGGAAGCTCTTTGTAATTCAATAGATCAATATTAGTTTTTATTCTTCTTCTTCTTTCTTTTCTCTTGATTTTACTAGAAGACTTTCGTTCTTCATCCAATTAGATAGTTGTCTTGGGAAAGAAGCTATTCATAATTGGATCTCCTCTGAACCTTGGAAGAGGAATGAGGAGATCATGCTAGAAATGCTTTCTAACATTGGATTAGATTGGGGTTTGGATGGATATAGTGACTTGTAATCCTACCAATACTTTGATCTATGAATTTGTGTAGTATAATCAGTGACCAAACTTTATCTCTTTCCATGAGCACTTAAATCAAGGAATTGGGCAATTGTTCATGCTTAGAGAGATTAGATTGCCAAGAAATTGGGATCTAATCACCTAAGATTGCCAAGGAGATCAATGAATGCATTGATTGAGGAAGAGACAAAAATGAATTTGATACAGAGAATTATAACATCTCCTAACCCCAATGAGCTTTCCCATTGATGTTTAGTTTCTTTTTATGGTTTAGAATTTCACAAATGAAATCTTGTTGCAAGTATAGTTCTAAACCAACAAAGAATCCTCACATGCAAAAATATTGGTTGTCACAAGTACAAACCCCAATAAGAATTAACCGAAGTATTTAAACCTCGGGTCATCTCACAATGAATTGCAATGAAGTGATCAATTATTGGCTATGAAGAACAAGGGGTTTGATTTGTAGTTAACAAGAAAAAGTAAATAACAAGAAAGGAAATGACAAGAACTAATAAAGAAAGGCAAACAACTCCTGGCTAAGCATAGTAATTGAGATCACCATCCTTGTCAACAAACCATATATTGACAATTATGAGGAACCAAGCTCATTAAATATACTTCTATGCTTGAAGTATGTCAAATGGCTTGATCAACATCAATTCATAAGTCCTAACACTACAACAATTTTGATCTATGGCAACATATATTCGAAACAATACTTAAAAAGTGTTGTCTAAAATAATAAAAAGCAACTCTTAATATTTGTTGCAAAAAAATAAGACTATTGCAACTCTTTTAAATCAACATGTTATAAATGTTATTTTTTAGTTAATTAAAAAACATAACAAAAATGTTGCTTTAATAAATTAAATAGACAACATTTATTGTATTCATATATTACATTTTATAAAAGTTGCTTTAAAATTTTTAATAAACATCAATTTATAAATGTTGTCTAAAATAAATTAATATTTTTTTTAAATTATAAGCTTCTCTCCAAATATTTTAACAAAATATTTTTTCCCACTTTAACTAAAAAAAAAGAAAAACAAAACCCCTTTCCTCCACGGGCCTTCAATTCATCATCTTCTTTTCCTTTTACTGAAAGAAAGTCTGAGACAAAACCCCAACCCTAACAAGCACAAAATCATCTTCATCTTCCTCTTTTCGATGATGGCAATAGAGGAGACATTGACGTGTGCTCTTCTTTGCTAATTCATCCTCATCTTCATCTTCCTCAAACATTGACATGCTACTAAATCATCTTCTTCTTCATCTTCTTCTCTTCGAGGATGGCAATGGAGGTCTTGACACGCGTTTGAGCTTTGATTCTCTCTGCTTGTAGTTCGAGATTCAATCTTCTCTGCTCGCAATCGAGATTCAATCCACTTTGTTCGCGTTTGACCTTCGATCGTCTCCGCTAGCAGTTCGAGCTTCCATCATTTCTGCTCACTTGTTCATCATCGGGTACCTATGATTCTGCCTATTCCTTTTTCTTTTTCATTTTGAATCCTAATTTTAATAACGTTGACGTTGTTATTATAGGGTTTTTGGTAATAATGTTGCTGTTTCGAGCTTGCCGTTCATATTTGTGTATATTTGTGTATTTTGTAACCAGATCTATAAAGTCTTTAGGTTTTGCTTGCCGTTCATCTCTGATCTCTTCCAATTTGCCGGTGTTCTTCTGCTAGGGTTCATCACCGCTGATCATTGTTCTGCAGGTACTCATGATTTTACCTCTGTTTTTATTTTTTATTTTTGTGTTTTGAATCCTAATTTTTGGTTATATGAAACTTGTTGCTGTGTGTATTAGTGTTGAGGTAACTCTACTGTCACTGTGTGGGTTTAATGGAACTGCATGTGTATTTTAAATCTTCTAGTTAAACTTAAACTTATTTTTACATACATAGCTTTGTGCAGTACCATTTTATTTTGGTTCTTTTATTATGATTTTGAATTTTAGCTTATTTTCATTCTATGTACTCTGTAGAAATTGGGAAACAGGGTAAGTAGTGCTGATATTTTTAGATTAGCAATTGGGAAACAGGGAAAGTATTATATGCGAAACTAATTATTGTTTTTGGGTCAAGTGTGTGCATGTGGGTGTGGAGTTTGAGCATAGTTTTGTTTGAATATTTGGAGCTTCGAGTAAAGAGCAGAGAGCTACCAGCATGCTTCTTCTCATACTGCTCCATAGATCAAATGGCCTCTTTTTATACAACGGAAGGGAATCACTTCCATCTTTTGTGTAACTTTTTGTATCTGGCTTAAATTCATGCAACATTGCAACGTGAACCTGATTTGCCATTTGCTTTTAGGATTCAACTTTTTTTTTCTTACCATGCCCTCTGTAATTTTAGATGCAGCTGTGCTTTACCCTGCTCTCTGGGAATAATTTGAATTTTTCTTTTGCATGTTGACTGTGCTTGCTACCAAGTTGTAATTTGATGCCATAAATATGGACAAATCATTATGCTTATGTCATATGCGGTGTCTTGTTATGTTTTTTTTTATAGTGAAATTATCAAAGGATCCTAGAAACGACAGTCCTAGTTTTTATATATGTAATACAAGTTTCAAGCAAGATAGATACATTGAGACAGCATCTTTAAAGAAAGCAAGTTCTTTATTTGTTGTAACTCCTAACCCAAAGGACTTGGCATGATATTTAGAAATGAGATTTCTAGTAATATGAATTTACTGATATTTTATATAGGGCCTGGCAAAATGGATGTGTTGTTGTGCATCAGTTATTGAACTTGTTTAAATATTCTGGACTAAGCACTGTTGGGGTCATATTTGGTATAGCGTTATCACCACTGCTACTTTAATTTTTGGCATTTGTGTTTTAAGGTTGGTGATCCTGCATAGCTTCCAGCAGCTGTAATTTCAGATGTTGCTAAGAATCATGGGTAAACAATTCTTTTGATGATAAGCATATCTTCTAACTAAATAAAACTATTCTTCTGCTTAATACCCTACTTTTGTGCTATTTTCTGTTTCTCACTCACTCACTCAAAGCAGAACCTGTTTCTGTGTCTGCTCGTCTCAGAAGTTAAAGTCTTAATTTCCTTCCTTCCTTCCGATACCTTACTAGTTACCACTCTCACTCGCTCTTTAAATTCAAACAATTCAACTTAAAAATAAAATAATTGAATCCCACTGCCACATTATATATTAGCTTCATTGGTTACCGTGCTCTACACCAACACACC
>NC_029792.2:67786320-67789578 GCF_000816755.2 Arachis ipaensis
CTTATTTAAAGAAAAAAGTATTATTTGAAAATTACATAAAAGTATAAAAATAAATAGTTTTACAATATGACCTAAAATATGTTTAATTTAAAAATTAATTAACCGAGCATATATAGTCCTAATATATATACCTGCAAATGGCTTTTGACATGGGCTAATGTGAGATCCTTCACATCCATGAGTTCAAGAACTGACTTTGGAGTTGCTCCTATAATAATAATAATAATTCATCATATATTAGCTACCCCTAACTAAGAAGGGTCTAAAGTATGAAAACTGATTGTTTAGATTGCTAAAATTTGGCATAATATATATATTAGCTGGAAATTAAAAGATGCATGGTTATGTCATATATAAACGCAGTATCCTGTTCTGCGCAAAGTGGTTGAAGTGCGTTGATTTTGCGCTAATAATTTAATATATAAAATAAATTATTTATTATATACCCCCTCCTCCTGAAATTGAAGCTCCACTGAATTAATTCCGTGCAGCTCAGAAGGACTACAAATATCCAAGTGTATATGGCTATATCACTATGTCTCATAAATTAATGTGGCCAATATCAGTGTTATTTTTCTTTATGATTAACTGCTAATATTTATAGTGCTTTTGTTTATATAAAACCTGCACTCTCTTGTGTATATAAAAGCTGCACTAAGTGCAGAATCAGATTGATTCTATGCAAGTCACAATTCATTTTTACTCATACTCTTTCTCATCTCCTCTGGTCTCTCTTTCTTAATCAGATTGATTCCTTCACTCATACTTGAGTATACGCAGCTGAACACTAAGTGCGAATTGTTGCGGCATGACCTCGTAAGTCTATCTTATACTTATTTTCTTTTATATGTTTATGTTATTCTTTTGCACTTTTTTATGTAATAAAATACTGATTGTTTAATTAGCAACCGTGCATATATAGCAAGTTTCAGATTCCATTTTGATAAAAGAAAATTGTTTTTAGCTGGTGTTTAAGACCATAATCATTTTTAGTTTAATAGTAATATCACTATGAACAATTAGGTTTTCCCAGGACTCATCCAAGAACTGGATGAGTGTACCAAGACATAGCCAAGAGTTTAGAGATGGCGTCAATAGATTCTTGGACTATGCTTACTCCGTTGGAAATCCTCAAGGAGAGGAAATTCTATGTTCTTTTGCAAAATGTTGCAACTTCCTTTGGGGTCAAAGAGAGTCTATTTATAGCCATTTAATATGCTTTGGATTTGTCAAGGTCTGTTGATCCTGGGACCAAAATCGCTAGGAAATGATATTGACGTGTACCTGCAACCATTGATTGAGGAATTGAAGGAGTTATGGAAACTTGGGGTAGAAACATATGATGCTGCAAGAAATAAAACTTTTCAAATGCATGCAGCTCTCTTATGGACAATTAGTGATTTCCCTGCATATGCAATGTTATCCGGGTGGAGTACAAAGGGGAAACTAGCTTGCCCTTCTTGTAACTATGGGACTTGTTCTAGTTATCTTACACATAGTCGGAAGATGTGTTATATGGGTCATCGTATTTTTTTGCCCGAGGAACATCCATGGAGAACTAATAAAAGGTCATTTAATGGAAAAGAAGAACATCGAAAAGCTCCACCATTGCTAGAGGGCATGGAAGTTTTAAGTCACTTAGATTCTATGGAGAATTCCTTTGGGAAGACAAAAAAAAAGGTGAATGAAGGCCCGTGGAGGAAAATGTCAATCTTTTTTGATTTACCTTACTGGAAGTATAACACATCAAGACACAATCTTGTTGACTACGAGCTTTGCAAGTGCAAAGGATCCAAATCCAATTCGTGCAAAAGTTTCCTACTATGGCAGAATAAATGATATAATTGAGTTAGACTACTTTGGCAATTTTAAGGTTGTATTGTTTAGATGTGACTGGTATGAGACTCAAGAGGATGGCTATGGCTCTTCATATGTTCAATTCAACAGAAAATGCTATCAAGAAGAGCCTTTTGTGTTGGCATGTCAAGTACACCAATGCTTCTATGTGCAAGATCCATTTGATCAAAATAAACATTATGTTATGAAGTCAATTCCAAGGGATTTATTTAGCATAGGTGACGAAGCTGATGTTGATCCCCAAGCTATATATGAAAAAGAGCCATCTGACCATTCAATGGGTCCTTCTATACCCAATGATAATGGTGAAATTGATTTGATTAGGGGTGACTTGCACGAAGTTGTTATAGATGCTTCAAAAGGAGTTCTTCTTTCACAAGAATACAACACAAAATCAGAAGATAATTCCGAAGACGACATTGAATGATTTATACTTTTTTCCTTCATTACACTAAATAGTAGGGAAGTGGAATAAAAGATGTATATACTTTAACTTTTTAATTGCATTAAACAGTAGGGAAGTGGAATGAAAGATATATCACTTTTTTATATATGTGTCTTATGGCATGCCTTCTTGTTTATTACTATTAAATAGTAGTCTTCAATTACATCTTCAGCAAACAGCTCCTTCAGTTCCACAATGTTATCTCCTTCAGCTCCTTCTTGTTTATTACTATTAAATAGTAGTCTTCAATTATATCCTCAGCAAACAACTCCATTCAGTTTCTTAATGATTTATTAAAGGCTGCATTTGGTGTTGGGAAAGAACTTTATTTACATTGCCAAATTCTAATGTCTAATGTCATCTTTTATTTTGTTTTATTTCAGAAATACAATGGAAACAAGAACTACTCCAAAGCGGAGAAGACTGGTAAAACAGTATCAAAGCAACAAGCAATTCATGTAGAAAAATACAGCAGAAATTCATAAGAAGCAGCATTTTATCTCTCCAATGATGGCTGGTGGTCATGGACAAAAGAGAGTGACTCCTATGCCTTCTAAGCAAAGCACTCAAAAAGAAGTCCCAATTTCCAAAAGAATGAAAAGTATGCCGAACCAGAAAATTGGAGCTAGTGAAGAAGAACCAGAAAATCTTAAAAAGCGTCCAACCATGGGTATGGATAAATTTTTGGAGACACATGGGGTTCATTTGGAAAGAGAAGATGATGATTTTGAACCAAGTGCTGAAAACGAAAGATCTATTCAAGAAAAGCAACAAAATCTTAGGAAGACAAATACAAAATCAAGTTGTCAAGCCATGACACTTGATACATTTTTGGAGACAAATGGGATTCATGTGGAAGGAGAGGAGGAACATAGTGGAGCAAATGCTAATGAAGTTGGAGATGATGATGATGATGATGATTTCTCGGATGATGAGGACTATGTTGGTGAATATGA
>NC_029792.2:67789604-67813307 GCF_000816755.2 Arachis ipaensis
GTATAGGCTCTATCTCGTTTAAATTCTGAAAATCGTAAAAAGCAACAACATCAACATCGAATGGGACCTATAAATTTTGCAAGAGTGCGTAATGAAATGGTAATAATTTTGATTTTTTATAAGTTTTTTCTTGTTGTATAATGACCATCTTAAAACTAGATAAATATTATTTTTGGCCATTTTTAATACTCTTTTCCCTTACTTGTAGCATGAAATGAATGAGAACAAAGAAGACCCATCACAGGTTGATGTGTTTGTTGCAACTCGAATTGGACGAAAAGGAAAAGAGCTTGATTCAGGAACACAAGCTGTTATTGTAAGTCATAATAAGTTGAAGTAGAACTGCCTTAATTTACAAATTGATCTAAATTAAAACTACCTTAATTTACAGTATTATTTTAAGTCAGATTGTCCTGTATAAAACTTAAGATCCTATCCTGAATATAAAATCCTGGATTCTCTTCTACCCTTAAGATTCCCACCGGAGGGTTTAAACTAAAAAAATGTATTGTTATAGTATGTAATATGTATATATCTTGATTTTAGAGCCTTCAAAGTCAATTCCCCCTGGAGGAGGATTCTTCTTGAATTGCTTATGCTTTAATTTATTTAGATATAGCAGGCGAGAAGTCAAAGATACAAATGTTAAATGATATATTACCTCTTAATTCTAATTAAAATAACAGTGACTTGTCACAAACTCACAATAGTGTCCCGTGTCCTTTTAGAGTTTGGGATTTGGTAGGCATTAATTTAAGACAACTTGCTTTTTTAGGTTTGAAATTAATCAAATTATCCTTTAATTTCTGTCATCTATTTATATTTAATGGTTAGCTGATATGGACATGACTGGTAAAGGACATAAAATCTAAGTTTTAACTTTTAATATGTTCATTATATCATTATTAAAAGTATTAAAAGTTCCCCCAATGAAGTTCTCATCTCAGAAACTTCCATTAATGCTGCATCCCTACTCTCATTCGCTTCCATTAACTCCCTCTTGAGTGTCTCAATTGAAACTATTCACATGTCCTTAAGAACATGAGAAACTTTCTCAGATTCAGTTCTGTTTGGGAAACTCATCATCACATTTTTGCTATGCTTCTTCTTGAACCGAGGAAATAGCCATGACATAACACCTTTACTTTTAGGCTGTTTTGGAAAGAAGCATGAGAATAAGTGAGTGGAACAAGCTAAAATTGTTATGTTTTCTTTTAATAGGATAAACTTAAGAGCCACCAAGAAGCTGGAGACACTCCCGAGAAAGCATTTACTGCAGTATTTGGCAAAGAACAACCAGGAAGAGTTCGATGTTATGGGAGGACAATCACAAAAACATCTCTGCAAAAAGAATGGGAGATTGCTAAAATTAAGCAGCAACATGCAGAGACTATAAGTTCAATGAAAACTGAACTTCATGAGACAAAAGATAGAGTCCAAAGTTTGGAGGATCTTGTGAAGCTTCTCTTGCAACAGAGTTCTCTTGGCACAAATATTGATGAAGCACTATCTTTATTACGAGCCAAGGAATCAACACATGATATAAATAGTAAGCAATGTTCGAATGGCAACGATCGTCCTTCCTCATCAACTCCTGATCCAAAGTAATGACCAGGTATAACAAAAAAATTTGCAGTAATTTTTGTGATTTATCATTTATTGGGAATGGACTATCAACATTTTTGGCCTTTGCTTTCTCTGTCTTTTGCCATCTTACTTCATGGTGGCTTCTGCAATACACTCTTGCTATTTTTAATCAATCATCTTTTTTTCTTTTTCCTTTTTAATTACTTATTTTTGTAGCGTTGTGCTACTGTGAGGAAGAAATTTTTTTCCTCATTGCTGAAATAATGTGGCTATGTTGGGGAGTGATGCGTGTTGTCACTGCAACAGACTCTAGTAACTGCTGTTTCATTCGCAGGAATGACAGAAATTGTCAAGGGAGTTGTTTCATATCTTTATCTTTTCATTTTTTCCCCTTCAAATTTATGTTTCAGTCATTTATTTCTCTGTTGCTTTCTCTCAAACATAAATTAATTAATTTTATACGATAGTGATAATAAAAGAAAAATCATTAAAAAATAAAAGAGAAAAATCTAATATAGCAGCAACGTTATTTCCTTCCACACCAAACAAAACACTTGCATAGGTTGCATATTCAAAAGAAAAGGTAACACTTGTATAGGTTGCATATCCAAAAGAAAAGGCAATATTTTAAAGGGTTGCATATTCAAAACTAATAGGCAACACTTCAAAGGATTGCAAATTCCAACTTATAAGCAACACGTAAAAGAGTTGTATTTTATTGCAAATAGACAACACTTCAAAGGATTGCAAATTCTAATTTATAAGCAACACGTAAAAGAGTTGCATTTTATTGCAAATAAGCAACACTTTTTAGTAGTGACCAAAATATGAGAGAAGAGACAACACTGCAAAAATGTTGTCTCAAACACACCTTTGAAGTGTTGTTGTTTTTCAACCAAAGGCAACACTTACCAAGTGTTGCTCTCAAAAGCGTTGCTTTTGAAACAAAAAAGTGTTGCCTTGATCTAAGGCAACGGCTGCATATGCAACGCCGACCAAAAACGTTGCCTTAGGCCCAAAAGTGTTGCCATAGATCAAAAGCAACTTTTTGTCAGCCTTTAGGCAACACTTTTTAAATGTTGTCTCAACCTGAAAATGTTGTAGTGTAACTTAGCTACTAATTGACTTAGTAGTAGGCTAGTAGCAATGGTTATCAAATTGACCACCAAGGGTTCTCAAATCACCAATTCAATGAGTCCCAATGACTCAAGGTCACTCAATTCCCTTAGCCTAGGCCAAGAGTAAAGAAAGCTACTCAATAATCAAAGGAAACATTTCATCAAACACCTAGAGTGAAATAAAAGTAAACATCACAAAATGCAAGAATTAACAAAACCCACAACTAACATCAATAAGAAATCAACAATAACAATGGAGATAACATAAAAGAGACTTGGAAACATAAGGTTGCATTCAAAGAAATCAAGATTCAACAATAGTTCGTCAACATAAAAGAGAATAAAATAAGAAATTAACAAGTAAAACTAGAAGATCAAAGATGTAATAACAAGAAATTAAGAGGGAAAGCTAAACTACCCTAAATTCTAGAGAGATGGGAGAGCTTCTCTCTCTAGAATTCTAACCTAAAACACGATGAAAAACTAAACTATGACTACTTGCCCATTCCACCTTCAATCCTTGGGTTCAATAGCATCAGAAATGAGTTGGATTGGGCCCAAAATGAGCTAGAAATCGCTGGCCACGAGTTGCTAAAATGGACCCACGCTAATCCTGCGATGCGTGTGCGTGATGCGCGCATACGTGTCCCTAAATGCCAGGAAACTATGGCAAATTTTATATCATTTTGAAGTCCTAGATGTTATCTTTCCAACGCAACTTTAACCGCCTCATTTGGACCTTTTTAGCTCAAGTTATGATCGATTAAGTGCGAGAAGGTCAGGATTGATAGCTTTGCAGTTCCTTCATTTCTTCATGAGTTCTCCATTTTTACACGCTTTTACTTCATTCCCTCAATCCAATCTTTGCCTTCTAATCCTGAAATCACTTAACAAACATATCAAGGCATTGAATGGAATTAAAGAGAATTAAATTTGGCTATTTTAAGGCCTAAAAAGCATGTTTTCACACTTAAGCACAAATTTAGGGAGAATTACAAAACCATGCTATTTCATTGAATAAATGTGAGAAAAGTTGATAAAATCCTCCAAATTAAGTACAAGATAAACTACAAAATTGGGGTTTATCAAACCTTCCCACACTTAAACCAAGCATGTCCTCATGCTAAGAATAAAGAAGGACAAGAAAAGGGGTATGAACATTTATTCAATGCAAATAAACTATATGCACCTATCTATATGAATGCACTAAATCCAAGATGATTCTACCTACTTGGTTAAAAGTAAATCAATCTCCATAAACACATATGCACATGTAGGGATAAGTAGTATGATGATTCAGGAATCCTACCAATTTGAATATCAAAATAAAGTACAAGTAGACTTGCAAGAAGAAAAGCTCATGAAAACCGAGAACAAGGAATTGAGCATCGAACCCTCACCGGAAGTGTATCCGCTCTAGTCGCTCAAGTGTATAGGGTCGATCACTCAATTCTCTTCTAATCATGCTTTCCAGGATTTGTCTTTCATCTAACAATCAACAATCATTCAATGCATGTATACATTCATCATGAGGACTTATTCATAGGTTGTAATGGGGCTAGGGTAAAGGTAGGGATGTATATGGTCAAGTGAGCTTGGAATTTGAATCTTTGATTAACTTAAGCTCTCACCAAACACATATGACAACCTATACAATTCTAATACAATACTTAGCTACCCATGATTCCCACTTTTTTCACATACTCATGCATTCTCTTTAATTCACATTTCATATGCATTGTTATGGTTACTTTACTTTGGGGCATTTTTGTCTCCTTTTTATTTCATTTTTTCTATATATTTTTGTTTCTTTTATTTTTCTGTTTCTTTTTCTACATAAACGTATCAATGCATATGGTTTTACATATTTAATGCATAAGCACGTACCCAATCCCATGATTTTCAACAAAAATACAAAATACACTTTTACCTCAACCAATGTCCCAAGTTTCCCATACCCAAATGATACACACCCTCACTAGCCTAAGCTAATCAAAGATCCAAATGAAGGACATTTATTGTTTTTCACTTAAGGGTAGTGATTTGCTAATATTAAGAACAAAAGGGATTAAATAGGCTTAAAATTCGCTAACAATAGTTGATAAAAGGTAGGCTATTTGGGTAAGTGAGCTAAACAAAATGATGGCCTCAATCATATAAATGCATGTATACATAGAATAATGGACATAAAGAATCAAACAAATCAAAGATTACTATCATAGAAAGAGAATAATACATACAATAATGGAAAATAGGTGGTTATAAGATGTAATCACACAATTGGGCTCAAAAATCACATGCTTGTGTTCTTAGCTCAAAAACCATGTTCCAAAATAAATTCTTCCAAGCAAGTTCAACAAATTTTTTTTTTCAAATTGGTAAGGTGCTCTAAAACAATTTTTCATGGAAAAGAAATCACCACCCAAACCAAGTAGTCCTAACATAAAAAGGGAAGTGGTAAAAAAACATATGTACAAATTTTAACTAGCAAGCAACCTAACATGCAATGAAACAACTAACTACAAAGAAAATTAAGAATTGGTGTTGAAAAAGGAAATTGTTACCCATGGAGATCGGTCGGACGACCTCCCCACACTTGAAAATTGCACTGTCCTCGGTGCATGCAAAGAAGAGCAAGGTGGACGGGTTGCTACAATTGATGAGCTCCTTCAAAGGGTTGTGCGGGTGAACTTGTTTGTTGCCCCATTTGAAGCCCCTCTTTTTTTCTCTTTTTGGTGGCCAACCTAAAAGAAGAGAAAAAGAAAGTGAATAAAGCCTACAACAAAGATATTAAAGCAAATAGAACATAGGCGGAGGCTAATGCCAAATAAGAGTAGGGTTCTCACTACATGTTAGCTATGCATGTAAGTGAGGAAACAATATAAGCTAAGACATGTTAACTAACACTTGATGCAAGAGTAAAGTCAAAGCATGAAGAGCATGTTGAGTATTGACAGAGAAGGTCATTTCCGTCGACTAGGAATTTAATCTCAAAATAAGATTAGCGCTGTAAGTATAGTTCCTAGCCAACAAGTAATGCTCAGATCAAATAATAAAATTCAAATCAAATATAAACCGAGAGTAGTTAAACCTCGGATCGTTCTCCCTAGGAATGCAAATGAAATGTTACTTCTTTCAGTTGTGAAGAGAACAAAAGGGGTTTTGTGCAATTAAAGAACAAAAGATTAAAAGAACTAAGCAATAATCAAAATTGGAAAGTAATGCAAGCAACAAGGACAATGAGATCAAAACTAGTGAAAATGCAATAAAAGAAAGCCTTAACTTGGGAATGAGTATCCAAGGAATCCTATCATGGTCATAACCACAACTATGGTAATTATGATGAGTCGATCTCGCCTAGTCAACCCCAACCATCGAGGGGTAAGTCAGGCAAGCTTAATTGACCTTAATCCATAAGTCCTAACCAACTTACCAAACTAGTTGATAAATGGCTAGCATTAATGGAAACAAGAGCCAACCAACTACCCAAGAATTACCACTAAATGTCGGATATTATGACTCTAGTATCCTAGGAACTCAAACCACAAGCCAAGGTGGGAAAATCTACTCAAAATCTAGAGTTGGCATTTTCACAAACACGTTGTGTGCATAAAAGTAAAACATGGAGAATTTCAAAGTAAAATATAAAACTATAACCAACTATCAACAAAACCAAACATAAACAAGCAATCAAACATAAAGGAAGCATGAAATGTAAAATTCATTAATCAAAACTTCAAGAAACACAAAATTGCAATATGAACAAGTAACTTGAACCAAGAGAAGTTGAAAGTAAAAGTGCTTTAATTAAAGAGGAAATTGAGAGTATTTACAAATGAAGAAGTGAAATCAAAATCAAAGCTTGCTATAAAATGCTACGATGGAAATTGATAAACCCTAGGAGAGCTATCTACTCTACACTACTCCTACTCCTAATTACTATGAAAACTATGTAAAAATTGCTCTAATGCCTCCCCCCTTTGATAAGTGTTGAAGTCTCCTTTATATAGCACTCCAAGATAGCAATTCAGCCTTCCAAGAATGAGCCAAGGACCTCAGAAATCGCAAAGCATGTGCATAATTAATGAAATCACGTGTTGGGACCTGTGCAGACGCACAGACGTGTGCGTCGGCACACGCGGCTGAAAATGGACATGTGCGTATGCACAAGTGCGTGCGTACGCACACATAGAAATTTTCACTTGTGCGCTGATGAGCGGATAATTTATACCCTTTTTGGCATTGTTTTTACATAGTTTTTAGTATGTTTTAATTACTTTTTATTATATTTTTATTAGTTTTTATTCAAAAATCACATTTCTGGACTTTACTATGAGTTTGTATGTTTTTCTATAATTTCATATATTTTTTGGCTGAAATTGAAGGACCTGAGCAAAAATCTGATTCAGAGGCTGAAAAAGGACTGCAGATGTTGTTGGATTCTGACCCTTCTGCACTCGAAGTAGATTTTCTGGATCTATAGAAGCCCAATTAGCACGCTCTCAATTGTGTTGAAAAGTAGACATCCTGGGCTTTCCAGAAATATATAATAGTTCATACTTTTTCCGAGATTTGATGGCCCAAACTGGCGTTCAAAGACAGCCTAAAACATCTTGGCGTAAAACACCCAAACTGGCACTAGAATTGGAGTTAAACGCCCAAAATGGAACCAAAGCTGGCGTTTAACTCTAGGAACAGCCTATGCACGTGTAAAGCTCAAGGCTCAGCCTAAGCACACACCAAGTGGGCCCCGGAAGTGGATTTCTGAACTATCTGCACTTAGTTACTCATTTTCTGTAACCCTAGGTTACTAGTCAAGTATAAAAACTACTTTTGGAGATTTATTTTACAATCTTTGGAATACATTTTCTCCTTTGTTCACATTTTGGAGGTTGGTCATTCGGCCATGCCTAGACATTTTTCACTTATGTATTTTCTATGGTGGAGTTTCTACACCCCATAGATTAAGGTGTGGAGCTCTACTGTTCTTCATGAATTAATGCAATTACTACTGTTTTCTATTCAATTCACGCCTACTTCTTTTCCAAGATATACTCTCGTACTTAATTTAGTTATGTCAGAATGAAGGGGTGACCCGTGACAATCACCCAATCTTCGTTACTCGCTTAGCCAAGATCGCGTGCCTGATAACCACAAAGCGGTCTACATGATGTTCAACGTAGTCATTAGACAACAGCTGGAGTATATTCTCTTGGATATCTAATACACGGACCGAGTCCGTGAGATTAGTATCTTCGTGGTATAGGCTAGAATTATTGGCAGCATTCTTGGGATCTGAAAAGTCTAAACCTTGTCTGCGGTATTCCGAGTAGGATCCGGGAAGGAATGACTGTGACAAGCTTCAAACCTGCGAATGTTGGGCGCAAGTGACAGTCTACAAAAGAATCAATGGATTCTATTCCGACGCTAGTGAGAACCGACAGATGATTAGCCATGCGGTAGCTGTACCTGGTATTTTTCATCCGAGACGAGAAATCCGATAATTGATTAGCCGTACGGAAACCATCGAGGACCATTTTCACTGAGAGGATCTTACAGCTTGCCATGGAAGGAATTAACGCATGGTTAGAAGTAGGCAATAGGAAAGCAGAGGTTCAGAAGCAACAAAGCATCTTCAGACGCTTATCTGAAATTCCCACCAATGAATTACATAAGTAACTTTATCTTATTTTATGTTTTAATTATATTTTAATTATCAAACCTCATAACCATTTGAATTGCCTGAGTGACATTTACAAGATGACCATAGCTTGCTTCAAGCCGACAATCTCCGTGGGATCGACCCTTACTCACATAAGATATCACTTGGACAACCCAGTGCACTTGCTGGTTAGTTGTGCGGAGTTGTGAAAAGTGTGATCACAATTTCGTGCACCAAGTTTTTGGCACCATTGCCGGGGATTGTTCGAGTTTGGACAATTGACGGTTCATCTTGTTGCTTAGATTGGGTAATTTTATTTTATTTTTAAGCTTTTTATTTTTAATTTTACAAAAATTCAAAAATAATAGAAAAATGTGTTCTTCAGAATTTTTAAGAACGAATTCTAGAGTTTCATGAGATATGTGAAGCCTGGCTGGCTGTTTAGCCATGTCTAATCTTTTGGACTGAGGCTTCCACTTCTCATTGACATGCTTTTATGTTGTATACAAAAGCTTGGCTGGCTATTTGGCCATGTCTAATTCTTTTGGACCGAAGCTTTAGACTTAAAGCTTGGCTGGCCATCTGTCCATGTCTAATTCTTTTCGACCGAAGCTTTAGACTAACATTGCATGATTCCTGGAATTATTATTAAAAGTTTTGTATCTCTTTATTTTCTTTTTCCAAATAATTTTTGAAAAATACAAAAAAAAAAAAAATTAATAAAATCATAAAACCAAAAATATTTTGTGTTCTTTGTTTGAGTCTAGTGTCAAATTTTAAGTTTGGTGTCAATTGCATGCTTTTAATTTTTTTTAAATTTTCGAAAATATATGCATTGTGTTCTTCATTGATCTTCAAGTTGTTCTTGATGATTTTCCTTGTTTGATCTTTGAATTTTCTTGTTTTATGTCTTTTCTTGTTTTTCATATGCATTTTCAAACTCATAGTGTCTAAACATTAAAAATTTTTAAGTTTGGTGTCTTGCATGTCTTTCTTTTCTTAAAAATTTTCAAAAATATGTTCTTGATGTTCATCATGATCTTCAAAGTGTTCTTGGTGTTCATCTTGACATTCAAAGTGTTCTTGCATGTATTTTTTGTTTTAATCATAAATTCTTATGTTTTGTGTCATTGTGTTGTTTTTCTCTCTCCTCATTAAAAATTCAAAAATAAAAAAAAAATATCTTTCCTTTGTTCTTCTAATAAATTTCGAAATTTTGGGATTGACTTAGTCAACAATTTTTAAAATTCAATTGTTTCTCATTAGTCAAGTCAAAATTTCAATTTAAAAATTCAATCTTTTTAAATCTCTTTCAAAAATCAAACCTTTTTTTATTTTTCTTCTTAATAATTTCAAAAATTTTAAAATTGATTTTCAAAATCTTTTTCATTTTTCTTTCATGTTTTCAAAAAAAAAATCAAAATTAATTTTCAAAATCTTTTTCTTATTTGTATTTCATGATTTTCGAATTAATTGCTAACATTTAATGTTTTGAGTCAAAAACTTTCAAGTTGTTACTTGCCTATTAAGAAAGGATCAATCTTTAAATTCTAGAATCATATCTTTTAGTTTCTTGTTAGTCAAGTAATCAACTTTAATTTCAAAAATCAAATATTTTTAATTTCCTTTTCAAATCTTCTTCAAAATGATTTTCAATCATATCTTTTTCAAAATTTAATTTCAAAATCTTTTTCTAACTTTTCAACTTTTCAAAATTTATTTTCAAATCTTTTTCAATTAACTACTTGACTTTTTGTTTGATTTTAAAAGTTTTCTATTTCAATCATATTTTTTTCAAAACCACCTAACTACTTTTCTCTCTCCAATTTTCAAAAATAATTAACACCTTTTTCAAAATTCTTTTTTTAACTAATTATTTTAAATTCTAATTTTATTTTATTTCTTTTAATAAATTTGAATTCTAACTAATAATTAAAATAAAAACAAAAATATTTTTCTTTTCGTTTGAATTAATTTTTGAAAACTCTCTCTCTCTCTCATCCTTTTCTATTTATTTATTTACTAACACTTCTCCTCTTCTTAAAAATTCGAACCCTCTCCCTCTCTCTGTGTTCGAATTCTCCTTCTTCTCCCTTCTTCGTTCTACTCTTCTATTCTTCTACTCACAAAAAGGAATCTCTATACTGTGACATAGAGGATTTCTATTCTTTTCTGTTCTCTTCTTTTTCATATGAGCAGGAACAAAGATAAGAATATTCTTGTTGAAGCTGATCCTAAACCTGAAAGGACTCTAAAGAGGAAGCTAAGAGAAGCTAAAACACAACACTCTGGAGAGGACCAAACAGAACTTTTTGAAAAAGAAGTAGTTATGGCAGCCAAAAATAACAACAATGGTGGAGATGCAAGGAAGATGCTTGGTGACTTTACTGCACCCACTTCTGACTTCTATGGAAGAAGCATCTCAATTCCTACAATTGGAGCAAACAATTTTGAGCTTAAGCCTCAATTAGTTCCTCTAATGCAGCAGAATTGAAAGTTTCATGGACTTCCATTGGAAGATCCTTATCAATTTTTAGCTGAATTCTTGCAAATCTGTGACACTGT
The DNA here is from genome assembly GCF_000816755.2 of Arachis ipaensis. Classification (NCBI taxonomy): domain Eukaryota; kingdom Viridiplantae; phylum Streptophyta; class Magnoliopsida; order Fabales; family Fabaceae; genus Arachis; species Arachis ipaensis. The sequence goes on from NC_029792.2 coordinate 67,800,537, forward strand.
CAAGACCAATGGGGTTAATCCTGAGGTCTACAGACTTATGCTTTTCCCATTTGCTGTAGGAGACAGAGCTAGGACATGGTTAGACTCACAACCAAAAGAAAGCCTGAACTCTTGGGAAAAGCTGGTCAATGCCTTCTTGGCCAAATTCTTTCCACCTCAAAAGGTGTCCTTCTGATATGCTTTCAGAATGGAGCATCCAATGTATATTCTATGATGGTCTGTCTAAATTATCCAAGATGTCATTGGACCACTCTGCTGGTGGATCTCTTCATCTGAAGAAGATGCCTGCAGAAGCCCAGGAACTCATTGAAATGGTTGCAAATAACAATTCATGTACACTTCTGAAAGAAATCCTGTGAATAATGGGACAACTCAGAGGAAAGGAGTCTTGAGATTGATACTCTGAATGCAATATTGGCTCAGAATAAAATATTGACTTAGCAAGTCAATATGATTTCTCAGAGTCTGAATGGAATGCTAGTTGCATCCGGCAGTACTAAAGAAGCTTCCTCTGAAGAAGAAGCTTATGACCCTGAGAACCCTGCAATAGAAGAGGTGAATTACATGGGAGAATCCTATGGAAACACTTATAATCCTTCATGGAGAAATCATCCAAATTTCTCATGGAAGGATCAACAGAAGCCTAATCAAGGCTTCAATAATAAAAATGGTGTAAGAAATAGGTTTGGCAATAGCAAGCCTTTTCCATCATCTTCTGAGCAACAGACATAGAATTCTAAGCAGAGCCTCTCTAACTTAGCAACCATAATCTCTGATCTAAGTAAGACCACTCATAGTTTCATGAATGAAACAAGGTTCTCCATTAGAAATTTGGAAGCACAAGTGGGTCAACTGAGTAAAAGAGTTACTGATCCTCATAGTACTATCCCAAGCAATACAGAAGAGAATCCAAAAAGAGAATGCAAGGCCATAAACACGTCCAACGTGGCCGAACCTATAGAGGAGGGAAAGGCAGTGATTCCTACTGAGGAAGACCTCAATTGACGTCCACTGGCCACTAAGGAGTTCCCTATTGAGGAACCAAAGGAATCTGAAGCTCATACAGAGACCATAGAGATTCCACTGAACATACTGTTGCCATTCATGAGCTCTGATGAGTATTCTTCCTCTGAAGAAGATGAAGATATTATTGAAGAGCACGTTGCTCAGTATCTAGGAGCAATCATGAAGCTGAATGTCAAGTTATTTGGTAATGAGACTTGGGAGGATGAACCTCCATTGCTCATTAAAGAATTGAATACCTTGGTTCAACAGAAATTACCTCAGAAGAAACTGGATCCCGGAAAGTTCTTAATACCTTGCATCATTGGCACCATGACCTTTAAGAAGGCTCTGTGTGACCTTGGTTCAAGTATAAACCTCATGCCACTCTCTGTAATGGAGAAACTGGGGATCTTTGAGGTACAAGCTGCAAGAATCTCACTAGAGATGGCAGACAATTCAAGGAAACAGGCTTATGGACTTGTAGAGGATGTCTTAGTGAAGATTGCAAGCTTTTACATCCCTACTGACTTCATAATCCTAGACACTGGGAAGGATGAAGATGAATCCATCATCCTTGGAAGACCCTTCCTAGCCACAGCAAGAGCTGTGATCGATGTGGATAAAGGAGAGTTAGTCCTTCAATTGAATGAAGACTACCTTGTGTTTAAGGCTCAAGGATCTTCTTCTGTAACCATGGAGAGGAAGCATGAAAGGCTTCTCTCAGTATAGAGTCAAACAGACCACCCACACTCAACTTCTAAGATTGGTGTTGGGAGGCCACCATTAAGCTCTGAGTCTCTATGAAGCTCTCTAAGAGCTCACTGTCAAGCTATTGACATTAAAGAAGCGCTTGTTGGGAGGCAACCCAATGTTATTTAATTATATTTATTTATATTCCATTGTCATTTTATGTTTTCTTTAGATTGATGATTATGTGAAGTCATAAAAACAACTGCAAAATTAAAGCAAAATAAAAAACAGCATCAAAAATAGCACACCATGGAGGACAAGCTTATTGGCGTTTAAACGCCAGTGAGGATAGCAGAATGGGCGTTTAACGCCCAGCCTGGCAGTATTCTGGGCATTAAATGCCAGAATGGGCAGCACTCTGGGCGTTTAACGCCAGAAAAGGCTGTCAGGCGTCTGGCTGGCGTTAAACGCTAGAAAAGGGCAGCAGACTGGCGTTAAACGCCAGGAAAGGTAGCAGAGTTAGCGTTTAACGCCAGAAATGGCACACAGGGGGGCGTTTGAATGCCAGAATGGTGCAGGGAGCAAAATTCCTTGACACCTCAGGATCTGTAGACCCCACAGGATCCCCACCTACCCCACCTCTTCTTCTCTCCTCTTCACACCTTTCCATAACACTCTTCCCCAAATACCCTTGACCATCCCATCAATAACTCTTTTCCAAATACCCTTTACCTATCAAATCCTATCATTTTCCACATATTCTCTTCACCACTCACATCCATCCATCATAAACCCCACCTACCTCAACATTCAAATTCAAACTATTTCCCTCCCAAACCCACCATTTCTCACACGGATTCCCTCTCTCTCCTACCCTATAAATACCCCTCCTCACTACCTCCACTTTCACACATCACAAACACTTCTTCCCCCTTGTCCGAACCACTCACCTCCCTCCATCTCCTCCATTTCTTCTTCTTCTACTCTTTTCTTTCTTCTTTTGCTCGAGGACGAGCAAACCTTTTAAGTTTGGTGTGGAAAAAGCCTTACTTTTTGTTTTTCCATAACCATCAATGGCACCTAAGGCTGGAGAAACCTCTAGAAAGAGGAAAGATAAGGTAATTGCTTTCACCTCCGAGTCATGGGAGATGGAGAGATTCATCTCAAAGGTCCATCAAGACCACTTCTATAAAGTTGTGGCCAAGAAGAAGGTGATTCCCGAGGTCCCCTTCAAACTAAAAAAGGGTGAATATCCGGAGATCCGACATGAGATTCAAAAAAGAGGTTGGAAAGCTCTCACCAACCCAATCCAACAAGTCGGAATCTTAATGGTTCAAGAGTTCTATGCCAATGCATGGATCACTAAGAACGATGATCAAAGTCTGAACCCAAACGCAAAGAATTAGCTCACAATGGTTCGGGAGAATTACTTGGATTTTAGTCCGGAAAATGTAAGGTTGGCATTTAACTTGCCAATGATGAGAGGAGATACTCACCCTTTCACTAGAAGTGTCAACTTTGATTAAAGGTTGGACCAAGTCCTTAGGGACATTTGTGTGGAAGGAGCTCAGTGGAAGAGAGACTCAAGAGGCAAGCCGGTTCAACTAAGAAGGCTTGACCTCAAACCCGTGGCTAGGGGATGGTTGTAGTTCATCCAACACTCTATCATTCCTACTAGCAACCGGTCTGAAGTTACAATAGACCGGGCTATCATGATCCATAGCATCATGATTGGAGAGGAAGTAGAAGTTCATGAGATCATATCCCTAGAAGTCTACAAGGTGACGGATAAGCCCTCTACTTTAGCAAGGTTAGCCTTCCCTTATCTCATCTGTACCCTATGCAATTCAGCTGGACTTGTCATAGAGGAAGACATCCTCATTGATGAGGACAAGCCCATCACTAAGAAAAGGATGGAGCAAACAAGAGAGCCCACTCATGGACCTCAACAAGAGCATGAGGAAATTCCTCATCAAGAAATCCCTGAGATGCTTCAAGGGATGCACTTTCTTCCACAAAACTATTGGGAGCAAATTAACACTTCCTTAGGAGAACTGAGTTCTAACATGGGACAACTAAGGATGGAGCACCAAGAGCATTCCATCATCCTCCATGAATTTAGAGAAGACCAAAGAGCCATGAGGGAGGAGCAACAAAGGCAAGGAAGAGACAGAGAGGAGCTCAAGCACTCCATAAGATCTTCAAGAGGAAGAACTAGCCGCCATCACTAAGGTGGACCCGTTCTTTAATTTCCTTGTTTTTATTTTTCTATTTTTCGAAAATTATGCTTTATGTTTTGTCTATGTTTGTGTCTTCATTACATGATCATTAGAGTCTAGTGTCTATGTCTTAAAGCTATGAATGTCCTATGAATCCATCACCTTTCTTAAATGAAAAATATTTTAATTGCAAAAGAACAAGAAATACATGGATTTCAAATTTTATCTTGAAATTAGCTTAATTATTTTGATGTGGTGGCAATACTTTTTGTTTTCTGAATGAATGCTTGAACAGTGCATATTTTTGAATTTGTTGTTTATGAATGTTAAAATTGTTGGCTCTTGAAAGAATAATGAAAAAGGAGAAATGTTATTGATAATCTGAAAAATCATAAAATTGATTCTTGAAGCAAGAAAAAGCAGTGAAAAGCAAAAGCTTGCGAAAAAATATGAAAAAATAAAGAAAAAAAAAGACAAAGAAAAAGAAAAAGCAAGCAAAAAAAGCCAATAGCCCTTTAAACCAAAAGGCAAGGGTAAAAAGGATCCAAGGCTTTGAGCATTAATGGATAGGAAGGCCCAAAGGAATAAAATCCTGGCCTAAGCGGCTAAATCAAGCTGTCCCTAACCATGTGCTTGTGGCGTGAAGGTGTCAAGTGAAAAGCTTGAGACTGAGCGGTTAAAGTCGTGGTCCAAAGCAAAAAGAGTGTGCTTAAGAGCTTTGGGTACCTCTAACTGGGGACTCTAGCAAAGCTGAGTCACAATCTGAAAAGGTTCACCCAGTTATGTGTCTGTGGCATTTATGTATCCAGTGGTAGTACTGGAAAACAAAATGCTTAGGGTCACAGCCAAGACTCATAAAGTAGCTGTGTTCAGGAATCAACATACTGAACTAAGAGAATCAATAACACTATCTGAATTCTGAGTTCCTATGGATACCAATCATTCTAAACTTCAAAGGATAAAGTGAGATGCCAAAACTGTTCAGAAGCAAAAAGACTATAAGCCCCACTCATCTTGCTGAGTGTTTGGGCTGAGCTTTCAAGCTTCCACGTGCATATGCCTCATATTGGAATTAAACGCCACCCTGGGTGCCAAAATGGGTGTTTAACGCCAAAAAGTATGCCAGTTCTAGCGTTTTACGCCAGAAAGTTTTTTTCTGGATTTTACCGCCAGTTTGGACCATTAAATCTCGGGCAAAGTATAGACTATTATATATTGCTGGAAAGTCCAAGATGTCTACTTTCCAACGCAATTGTGAGCGCGCTAATTTGGCTTCTGTAGATCCAGAAAATCTATTTCGAGTGCAGGAGGGTCAGAATCCAACAGCATCTGTAGTCCTTTCTCAGCCTCTGAATCAGATTTTTGCTCAGGTCCCTCAATTTCAGCCAAAAAATACCTGAATTTATAGAAAAACACACAAACTCATAGTAAAGTCTAGAAATATGATTTTTGAATAAAAATAATAAAAATATAATAAAAAGTAACTAAATCATATTAAAAACTATGTAAAAACAATGCCAAAAAGGGTATAAATTATCGGCTCATCACAACACCAAACTTAAATTGTTGCTTGTTCCCAAGCAACTAAAAATAAAATAGGATAAAAAGAAGAGAAAATACAATAAATTCCAAACTTATCAATTAACTTAACTCCAATTACATGAGCGGGACTTGTAGCCTTTTTGCTTCTGAACAGTTTTGGCATCTCACTTTATCCTTTGAAGTTCAGAATGATTGGCATCCATAGGAACTCAGAATTCAGATAGTGTTATTGATTCTCTTAGTTCAGTATATTGATTCTTGAACACAGCTACTTTATGAGTCTTGGTCGTGACCCTAAGCATTTTGTTTTCCAGTATTACCACCGGATACATAAATGCCACAGACACATAACTGGGTGAACCTTTTTAGATTGTGACTCAACTTTGCTGGAGTCCCCAGTTAGAGGTGCCCAGAGCTCTTAAGCACACTCTTTTTTGCTTTGGACCACAACTTTAACCGCTCAGTCTCAAGCTTTTCACTTGACACCTTCACACCACAAGCACATGGTTAGGGACAGCTTTGCTTAGCCGCTTAGGCCAGGATTTTATTCCTTTGGGCCCTTCTATCGATTAATGCTCAAAGCCTTGGATCATTTTTACCCTTGCCTTTTGGTTTAAAAGGTTATTAGCTTTTTCTGCTTGCTTTTTCTTTTTCTTCCTTTTATTTATTTATTTATTTTTTTTCACCACTTTTTTTTCTTTTTTTTTTCTGCAAGCTTTTCACTGCTTTTTCTTGCTTCAAGAATCAATTTTATGATTTTTTAGATTATCAAATAACATTTTTCCATTTTTATTATTCTTTCAAGAGCCAACAATTTTAACATTCATAAACAACAAATTAAAAAATATGCACTGTTCAAGCATTCATTCAGAAAACAAAAAGTATTGCCACCACATCAAAATAATTAAACTAATTTCAAGATAGAATTTGAAATTCATGAACTTCTTGTTCTTTTGCAATTAAAAACATTTTTCATTTAAGAAAGGTGAAGGATTCATAGGACATTATTAGCTTTAAGACATAGACACTAGACACTAATGATCATGTAATAAAGACACAAACATAGACAAAACATAAAGCATAGAATTCGAAAAACAGAAAAATAAGAACAAGGAAATTAAAGAACGGTTCCACCTTAGTGATGGCGGCTAGTTCTTCTTCTTAAAGATCCCATGGAGTGCTTTAGCTCCTCGATATCTCTTCCTTGCCTTTGTTTCTCCTCTCTCATGGCCTTTTGGTCCTCTCTGACTTCATGGAGGATAATGGAGTGCTCTTGTTGAGGTCCATGAGTGGGCTCTCTTGTTTGCTCCATTCTCTTTCTAGTGATGGGCTTTTGAGATGAATCTCTCCATCTCCCATGACTCGGAGTTGGAGGCAACTGCCTTTCCTTTCCTCTTCCTAGAGGTTTCTCCGGCCTTAGGTGCCATTAATGGTTATGAAAAAACAAAAAGTAGAGCTTTTTCCACACTAAACTTAAAAGGTTTGCTCGTCCTTGAGCAAAATAAGATAAAAGGGAGTAGAAGAAGAATGATGCAATTAATTTTGAAAACTAATTATTGTATGCAAGAAAAATTAAGGAGTTGAAAAGGATTTGAAAAGATATGTAAGTTCTAAAAACGTTTTGGAAGGAATTGAAAAGAATTAAAAAGAGAATTAAAAAGAGAATTAAAAAGAGAATTTAAAAAAATTGGAAAGATTATTAATATTTGAAAATAGAAATTGAAAGATGAACATTTAAAAGATGTTTGATGCAAAAAATTATGAATTAAAACATGAAAAATTGAAAAAAATCGAATTGGAAACAAAATTACCTCCCTTGTGTCATCCAGGCGTTAAACGCCCATAATGCTATCCATTATGGCATTTAACGCCCACTGGACTGCCTATTTGGGCGTTTAATGCCCAGCCAGATTCCTTGGCTGGCGTTAAATGCCAGGATTCCTCCTTTACTGGGCATTTTTCTGAACGCCCAGAATGCTGCCTGCATGGGCGTTAAACGCCCATTCTGCTATCCTTACTGGCGTTTAAACGCCAGTAAGCCTGTCCTCCAGGGTGTGCTGTCTTTTATGCTGTTTTTGATTTTGCTTTAATTCTGCAGTTGTTTTTATGACTTCACATGATCATCAACCTAAACTAATAATGGAAAATGAAATAAAAAAGTAATTAACATAGATAAATAAGATTGGGTTGCCTCCCAATAAGCGCTTCTTTACTATCTTTAGCTGGACTTTTACTGAGCTTTTAATTTAGTCTTAGTTTTGAGCACTCTTGCTCAACATTGCCTTCAAGACAATGTTTGATTCTCTGTCCATTAACAATGAATTTTTTGTCAGAGTTAATATCCTGAAGCTCTACATAACCATATGGTGACACACTTGTAATCACATATAGTCCCTTCCACCGGGATTTCAGTTTTCCAGGGAACAATCTGAGCCTAGAGTTAAACAGCAGAACCTTCTGTCCTGGCTCAAAGACTCTAGATGACAGCTTTTTGTCATGCCACCTTTTTGCTTTCTCCTTGTAAATTTTAGCATTTTTGAAAGCATTGAGTCTGAACTCCTCCAGCTCATTCAACTGGAGTAATCTTTTCTCAACAGCTACCTTAGCATCAAGGTTTAAGAACCTCGTTGCCCAGTAGGCTTTGTGTTCCAGTTCCACTGGCAGATGACAGGCTTTTCCATACACAAGCTGGTATGGAGAGGTCCCTATAGGAGTCTTGAATGCAGTTCTGTATGCCCACAGAGCATCATCCAGACTTCTTGCCCAATTCTTTTCTACGGGTACTTACAGTCCGTTCCAGGATTCATTTTAGTTCTCTATTTGAGACTTCAACCTACCCATTTGTCTGTGGATGATATGGAGTTGCCACTTTATGGTTAATTTCATATCGGACCAGAGCAGAGTCAAGCTGTTTATTGTAGAAATGAGTGCCTCCATCACTGATCAGTATCTTAGGGACACCGAACCTGCTGAAGATATGCTTCTGGAGGAACTTCATCACTGTCTTAGTATCATTAGTGGGTGTTGCAATTGCCTCTACCCATTTGGATACATAGTCTACTGCCACCAGAATATAAGTCTTTGAGTATGATGGTGGAAAAGGCCCCATGAAGTCAATATCCCATACATCAAACAACTCAATCTATAAGATCTCTTGCTGAGGCATAGCATAATCGTGAGGTAGATTACCAGCTCTCTGGCAATTGTCACAGTTACGTACAAACTCTCGAGAGTCTCTATAGAGAGTAGGCCAGTAGAAGCCGCATTGGAGAACCTTTGTGGCTGTTTGCTCACCTCCGAAATGTCCTCTGTATTGTGATCCATGGTAATACCATAGGATCTTCTGTGCCTCTTCTCTAGGTATACATCTACGGATTACTCCATCTCTACACCTCTTAAAAAGACATGGTTCATCCCACATGTAGTACTTTGCATCAGAAACCAATTTTTTTGTTTGCTGCTTATTGTACTCTTTGGGTATGAATCTCACAGCTTTATAGTTTCCAATGTCTGCAAACCATGGTACTTCCTGAATGGCAAAGAGTTGCTCATTCAGAAAGGTTTCAGAGATCTCAGTAGGAGGGAGGGACGCTCCTGCTACTGGTTCTATCCGGGACAGGTGATCAGCGACTTGGTTCTCTGTCCCTTTTCTGTCTCTTATTACTATATCAAACTCTTGCAGAAGCAATACCCATCTTATGAGTCTGGGTTTTGAATCCTGCTTTATGAGGCGATATTTTAGAGCAGCATGGTCAGTGTACATAATCACTTTTGATCCCACTAAATAAGATCTGAACTTGTCAATGGCATAAACCACTGCAAGAAACTCCGTTTTTGTGGTTGTGTAATTCTTCTGTGCGTCATTTAAAACACGGCTAGCATAGTAAATGACGTGCAGAAGCTTGTTATGCCTCTGTCCCAATACTGCACCAATGGCATGGTCACTGGCATCACACATTAGTTCGAATGGTAGTGTCCAGTCTGGTGCAGAAATGACTGGTGCTGTGACCAGCTTAGCTTTCAGAGTCTCAAACGCCTACAGACACTCTGTGTCAAAGACAAATGGCGTGTCAGCAGCTAGCAGATTGCTCAGAGGTTTTGCAATTTTTGAAAAATCCTTTATAAACCTCCTATAGAATCCTGTATGCCCCAGAAAGCTTCTGATTGCCTTAACATTGGTAGGTGGTGGTAATTTTTCAATTACCTCTACCTTAGCTTGATCCACCTTTATTCCCTTGTTTGAAATTTTGTACCCAAGGACAATTCCTTCAGTCACCATAAAGTGACATTTCTCCCAGTTTAAAACTAGGTTAGTCTCTTGGCACCTTTTCAGAACAAGTGCTAGATGGTCAAGACAAGAGTTGAATGAGTCTTCAAATACTGATAAGTCATCCATGTGAATGCTGTTTTCTCTTAGTCTTGAGGATCTACTACAATTTGGGTGTAACCTGAATAGCCATCCAAAAAGCAGTAGTATTCATGACCTGCTAGTCTCTCTAGCATCTGGTCTATGAATGGTAAAGGAAAATGATTCTTTCTGGTGGCTGTATTAAGCCTTCTGTAGTCAATACACATACGCCATCCTGTAACTATTCTTGTAGGAACCAGTTCATTCTTATCTTTATGAGCCACTGTCATGCCTCCCTTCTTGAGAACAACGTGGACAGGGCTCACCCAAGGGCTATCAGAAATAGGATAAATAATCTCAGCCTCTAGTAACTTAGTGACCTCTTTCTGCACCACCTCCTTCATGGCTGGATTCAGCCGCCTCTGTGGTTGAACCACTGTCTTGTGTGTCTTTAGCACCTAAATTAGTGCTTCCTCTTCCTGTGGCTCTAAAGCAGAGCTTATGATCACGGGAAAAGTGTCATCTTCTCCCAGAAATGCATATTTCAGGGATGGTGGTAGTGGTTTGAGCTCGGGTTTAGGAAGTTTCTCATCTTCTTGAGCAGTCTTTAGAGGTTTTTCTATTTTCTCTGGTTCCTCCATATCAGGCTGAACATCTTTAAAAATGTCCTCTAGCTCTGATTCGAGACTCTCAGTCATATTGACCTCTTCCACCAGGGAGTCAATAATATCAACGCAAATGCAGTCGTTTCGGGTGTCTGGATGATGCATAGCTTTGACAGTATTCAACTTAAACTCATCCTCATTGACTCTCAGGGTCACCTCCCCTTTTTGGACATCAATGAGGGTTCATCCAGTTGCTAGGAAAGGTCTTCCTAGAATGAGAATTGTACTCTTGTGCTCCTCTATTTCCAGCACCACAAAGTCAGTGGGAAAGGCAAATGGCCCAACCTTGACAATCATGTCCTCAATTATGCCTGATAGAATTTTAGTAGAGCCATCAGCAAGTTGGAGGCATATCCGGGTTGGTTTAACTTCATCAGTCAAACCAAGTTTTTTGATAGTGGATGCAGGTATCAGGTTGATACTTGCCCCAAGATCACATAGAACTGTCTTGGTACAAGCATCCTCTAATGTGCATGGTATCATAAAGCTTCTGTGATCTTTAAGCTTCTCTGGTAAGCTTTTCAGAATGACTACACTTCATTCTTCAGTGAGGAAAACTTTTTCAGTTTCTCTCCAATCCTTCTTATGACTTAAGATCTCTTTCATGAACTTAGCATAAGAGGGTATTTGCTCAAGTGCCTCTGTAAACAGAATCTTTATTTCAAGAGTCCTGAGATAGTCTGTAAATTGGGCAAATTGTTTATCCTGTTCCGCTTGACGAAGTTTCTGAGGATAAGGCATCTTGGCTTTATATTTTTCAACCTTAGTTGCTGCAGGTTTACTTCCTACAGAAGTGGTTGAAGAAGCCTGCCTAAGGGGGTTGTTATCAGCACTTGCAGGTGTCTAATCCCCTATTGGCATTTGAACACCAGATTTGGGTGCTGCATTGGCTTTTAACGCCAGATTGCCACCCTTTTCTGGCATTTGGACGCCAGAATTGGCCATCCACTGGGCATTTAACGCCAACTTTTCACCCTTTTCTGGCGTTTAAATGCCAGAATCATTCCTCTCTGGGCTCTTACCGTCCTCAGAGGAATTTTGGATAGTGGCTTGGTCATCCTCTGTCAGTTATTCCTTTCTTGGCTTTTTGCTACCTTGAGTTGAGACATTCAATGTCTTCCCACTCCTTAATTGAACAGCTTGGCATTCTTCTATTATCTGTTTAGATAGCTGCTGTCTTGTCTGATCCAATTGTGCTTCCATATTCTTGTTAGCTTTTTTAGTGTCTTGGAGGATCTCTTTGAATTCTGCAATCTGTTTTGTTATAATAAGCAATTGCTGATTGAGTTCAGCAACTTGTTCTTGAGGACTAAGTTCAGTGTATAAATCCACCAGCTGAGTGGTCTAGAGACATCTGGGCCTTTTCTGTAAGCCCGTAGTAGAAGATGTCTAACTGCACCCATTCTGAAAACATTTCAGAGGGGCATTTCCTTAGCATCCCTCTGTACCTCACCCAGGCATTATAAAGAGATTCATTATCCTCTTGTTTAAAGCCTTGGATGTCCAGCCTTAGCTGTGTCATCTTTTTTGGAGGGAAATACTGATTCAGGAATTTGTCTGATAACTGTTTTCATGTTCTTATGCTTACAGTGGGTTGGTTATTTAACCACCTCTTAGCTTGATCCTTTACAGCAAATGGAAACAGCAATAATCTGTAGACATCCTGATCTACTTCCTTATCACGTACTGTGTTAGCAATTTGTAAGAACTGTGCCAAAAACTCAGTAGATTCTTCCTGTGGAAGACCGGAATACTGGCAATTTTGCTGCACCATGATAATGAGCTGATGGTTTAGCTCAAAACTGTTGGCTCTGATGGGGGGTATACAGATACTACTCCCATATGAAGCATTAGTAGGATTAGCATATGACCCCAGGTCCTTCTGAACTGTTCATTTCCACTTAGGTCCATGATGGAGAAAGGGAGATGATGTGGATTGTAAATAAAAATAGAGTAAAAGGAAAATTAAAATATTTTTGTTTTTATTTTATTTATTTAATGCTAATTTAAAATTAAAGAAATTAAAATAAAGTAAATGGGAAAAATGGTATAAGTTTCAAAAATTAAAAGAAAAGAAATAAAAGAAAATTGAAAACTAAAATAATTAATTAATTAAAAAGATTTGAAAAATTTTGAGTGTGATTTTCGAAAATAAAGAAATAGAAAGTGGTTAGGAAGTTTTGAAAAAGATATGTCTTAAAATTAAAGATACTTTAAGAAAATAAATAAAAGAAAAGATTTGAAAAAGATTTGATTTTAAGATTTGAGATTAGAAAAGATAAGATAAGTTAGGTAAGAGAAG
>NC_029792.2:67813331-67819336 GCF_000816755.2 Arachis ipaensis
TTTAAATTTTAAATTAAAAAGTTTTGAAATTTAAATTTTAAATTTGAAAATTAAATTAAATTTTAAATTTTAAATTTTGAAATTTGAAAATTTGAAATTTGAAATTTAAAATTTAAAATTTGAATTTTGAATTTTGAATTTTCAAATTTGAAATTTGAAATTTAAAATTTGAATTTTGAATTTTGAAAAAGTCAACAATATAAGATAAAGATTTGAAAAAGATTTAAATTTTGAAAAGGTTTGATTTTTTAAAATTTAAAATTTAAATTTTGAAATTTGAATTTTGAATTTTGGAATTTAATTGAAATTTGAAATTTGAATTTGAAATAAGATAAGATATGATTTTGAAAAAGATATGATTTTTGAAAAAGATTTGAATTTTGAAATTTAAAACTAAGATAAGATAAGATAAAATTTTTAAAATAAAATCTGAATTTTTAAATGTAAATTTCGAAATTTTAATTTAAAATAATGAGAAAAGATATTTTTGAATTTAATGAGGAAAGAGAAAAACAATAAAATGACACCAAACTTAGAATTTTTAGATCAAAACAAAGAAAATAGACAGGAAAACTTTGAATGTCAAGATGAAAACCAAGAACACTTTGAAGATCAAGATGAACACCAAGAATAAATTTTGAAAATTTTTAAGGAAATAAGGACACAAAAAACACCAAACTTAAAAATTTTTATACTTTGGACAATAATAATTCGAAAATGTATAAGATAAACAGCAACAAACACCAAACAGGAAAATTTAAAGATCAAATAAGGAAAATAAACAAGAACAACTTGAAGATTAAGAAAGAACAAAGAACATAAAACTCGAAAATATGAAGAAAAATAAGAACATGCAATTCGAAAAATTGAAGGAAAATAAAAACATGCAATTGACACCAAACTTAAAACATGAAACTAAACTCAAACAGAAGACTCAATTATTAATTTATTGGTTTTCTTATTTATTTATATAGAAAATCTCGAAAAAAATCTAGAAAAAGGAAAACAAGGATTTTAAAATTTTAACCAAAAACAATAATAGAAGACGCAATTTTAGTGACTCTAAACCAAGAAGATAAATTTTTCCTAATCTAAGTAACAAGATGAACCGTCAGTTGTCCAAACTCGAATAATCCTCGGCAACGGCGCCAAAAACTTGGTGCACGAAATTGTGATTACACTTTTCACAACTCTGCACAACTAACCAGCAAGTGCACTGGGTCGTCCAAGTAATACCTTATGTGAGTAAGGGTCGATCCCACGGAGATTGTCGGCTTGAAGCAAGCTATGGTTATTTTGTAAATCTTAGTCAGGAGATTAATGATAAAAATGATTTTGTTTCTGAAAAGTAAATAACAAGAAATAAAAGGTACTTGTGATTCAGTAATGAGGAAAAGGTTGAGGTTCCGGAGATGCTCTGTCATCTGAATCTCTGCTTTCCTACTGTCTTCTTTTCCAAACACGCATGGCTTCCTTCAATGGCAAGTTGTATGATAAATAAACCCATATTTTATGATGTATTTTGTGCTCAATTTAAGTGATTTATTCAATCCTTCATCCACTAATTCATGTAAATTGCATGGTTTTACCTTCCCTTCATTATTTTATGATATATGTGAAAAACATATTTCCTATGCTTTAAAAATATTAATTTTAATTATCCTTTATTACCATTCGATGCCGTGATTTGTGTGTTAAGTATTTTTCAGGTTTCATAGGGCAGGAATGGCTTAAAGGACAGAAAGGAAACATACAAAAATGGAAGGAAAGCACAAAAATGGAGTTTTGAAGAAAAGGCAGCGACGCGAACGCATGGACGACGCGAACGCGTGTCCAGCGCGAAATGGCAGCGACGCGTACGGGTGGACGACGCGGAAGCGTGCCTTGAGCAGAACACAAATAGCGTGCACGCGCGACCGACGCGTACGCGTGACAAGGAAAAATCCCAGACCACGCAAATGCATGACCCACGTGGACGCGTGACAGACGCCACGTACAGGAATCTGCAGAAAACTCCCCCCAACGATTTCTGGACCCCTTTTTGGCCCAAATCCAAGTCAGAAACACAGAATATAAGCCATAGAATGGAAGAATCAAAAGGGGATAGACATACATCATAGAGATCAAGAGGCTTACACATAATTTTAGGTTTTAGATGTAGTTTTTAGAGAGAGGTTCTCTCCTCTCTCTTAAGATTTAGGATTAGGATTCCTCTTAAAGGTTAGGTTTATTTCTTCTTCAATCAGAGGTTCAATATTCCTTTAGTTTATTTTCTCTTCTACTATTATTTACTTTATTACTTTAATTGATATTTATCTTTTCGCCTCGATTTATGAATTTTTCCATGTTAGGATTTTCTTAATTAATATAAATTGAGGTATTTTCAGATTTAATTTTGCTTTATTTTATTTATGAATGCTTTTAATTTAATTTAAGATATTTTTCCCTTTTGGCTTTGGTTAAGTAATTAGCAATACTTGAGTTATCAAACTCAGCTGTTGATTGAAATTGGAATTCTCTGCTGGTTAATTTGTACTTCAATAACTCTGGTCTTTCCATAGGAGTTGACTAGGACTTAAGGATCAAATTAATTAGTCCACTTAACTTTCTTTTGTTTAGCAAGGGTTAATTAAAGTGGGAGCAGAATCCAATTCTCATCACACTTGATAAGGATAACTAGGATAGGACTTCAATTTCTCATACCTTGCCAAGAGATTTTATTAATTATTAATTTATTTTTCTTGTTATTTAAATTACTTGTTCCCTATTTCAAAAACCTAAAAATATACTGTTTTACATAACCAATAATAAATCATACCTCCTTGCAATTCGTTGAGAAGACGACCCGAGGTTTAAATACTTCGGTTATAAATTTTATTGTGTTTTATTACTTGTGACAACCAAACTTTTGTATGAAAGGATTTTCTGTTGGTTTAGAAACTATACTTACAACGCGATAATATTTTTCATAAAATTTCTTTACCGACATTAAAACCAGTTCGTCAATGATCCTCTCAGACAAAAAATACCAGGTACGATCTCTGCACGGCTAATCAACTGTCGGATTTCTCGTCTCGGATGAAAAATACCATGTACAGCTACCGCACGGCTAATCATCTGTCGGTTCCCACTAGCGTCGAAATAGGACCCTTGTCCTTTTGCACACTGTCACTGCGCCCAACATTTGCAGGTTTGAAGCTCGTCACAGTCATCCCATTCCAGATCTTACTCGGAATACCACAGACAAGGCTTAGACTTTTCGGATCCCAGGAATGCTGCCAATTAGTTCTAGCCTATACCACGAAGATACTAATCTCACGGACTCGGTCTGTGTATTAGATACCCAAGAGATACACACTCAAGCTATCGCGCAATGACTACGTTGAGCTCAGATAGAACGGGAGTGGTTGTTAGGCACGCGTTCATAGGTTGAGGATAATGATGAGTGTCACAGATCATCATATTCTCTATGGCGTTTAGAAAACAGTAGTCATTGCATTAATCCATTGAAACACAACAGAGCTCCTCACCCCCACCTATGGTGTTTAGAGACTCATGCCATAGAAGATACAATATGAAGTTTAAAATGTCATGAGGTACAAAATGAATCTCTAAAAGTAGTTTTTATACTAAACTAGTAACTTAGGTTTACAAAAAATGAGTAACTAAATGTAGATAGTGCAGAAATCCACTTTCGGGGTCCACTTGGTGAGTGTTTGGGCTGAGCTTTCAAGCCTTCACGTGCATATGCCTCACATTGGAGTTAAACGCCACCCTGGGTGCCAAAATTGGCGTTTAACGCCGAAAAGTATGCCAGTTTTGGGGTTTTACGCCAGAAAGTTTTTGGATGGCTTTTAATGCCAGTTTGGGCCATCAAATCTCGGGCAAAGTATGGACTATTATATATTACTGGAAAGCCCAAGATGTCTACTTTCTAACGCAATTATGAGCGTGCCAATTGGGCTTCTGTAGCTCTAGGAAATCCATTTCGAGTGTAGGAGGGTCAGAATCCAACAGCATCTATAGTCTTTTCTCAGCCTCTGAATCAGATTTTTGCTCAGGTCCCTCAATTTCAGCCAGAAAATACCTAAAATTACAAAAAAACACACAAACTCATAATAAAGTCCAGAAATGTGATTTTTGAATAAAAAATAATAAAAATATAATAAAAAGTAATTAAATCATACTAAAAACTATGTAAAAATAATGCCAAAAAAGGTATAAATTATCCGCTCATCAGTCTTCATGTTGTGATCCAGGATCCCAAACGTTGTTTTCACACCCATCTTCAAGTTGATCATCATAGCTCCAATTGGGTGGTTTAGCCTTGAAATTCTCAAAGAAGCCTCCAAACAACTTCCTAGACCCATACAATTTAGTTCCACACCAAACCTTGCAATCAAACTTTGAACATGCAACCATAATAAACCTAGAATGATGTTTCCAACCACTAACCATCTCTCTCCTACTCTTGACCCCACAAAGAGCTCTAAGTTGACCATCATTTTCAATCAAAGCATTTTCAAGTGAGAAAGTAAATCTTAGGGAAAAGAATTTTACCCACTTGAATGTTGTGTTGGATGGTGACATAGGAAGGGGTGGTCCTAATGATCTTGCAATTTCTACTCCTTTGTGCTCTTCTTTGACTACCTCTACCTCTTGGCAAACTTCTTTAATTTCAATTCCTTGCCCACCAACTTCTTCCACACATTCTTCATTGGTGGAGCTTGCCTCTTGATCATCCTCTTCCAATCTTTCATCATTCATACTATGACTTGGAGGTTGCGCATTATCCTCCTCAACACCAAATTCAAGCTCATTGGAAGAAGGTTCAACAACTTCCACAAGATCATCATCAACATCACTTGGTGTGGAAGTGTTCTCAAGCTTAAAATCCACCTCTTGTTCAACTTCCTCTAGCTCTTCAACCACTTCTTCTTTTTCAACAATCTCTTCCTCCTCCACTTGTTGCAAGGCATACCCCATCTCCTTGTCCTCATGTTGGGATTCTAGAATATCCTTCATACTCTACTCTTCGGTTGATTTCTCACATTCATCTGTGGAGGTGCTTTGCTTGTTGCATGAGTTCCATGAGTTCAAGGTGGCTTTAATTTTGGCAAGGTGAGCCTCGATAGCTTTATTCATCCTTTGGGCTTCCTCTTGCTCCTTTTAACAGATTATTGCTTGAAGCCGATCCATTACTTCCTTGAGACGATCCATTGGCTCTTGTTCCACTTGGCTAGTATAAGTAGGATCATATTGCTCTTGGATATATGGATATGGGTGTTCTTCCATGGAGGGTTGTGGTGAAAAGGGGAATTCATTTTGTGGTTGAAAGTTATCATACATGGGAGGTGACTCATCTTGGTAATAGTATAGAGGTGGTGGTTCTTGAAGGTATTGGTGGTGGAATTGGGGTGGTTCTACATATGGTTCATATGGTTCACAAGGTGGTTGGTATGGTGGATATGGGTTGGGGTCATATGGAGGTAATTGGGGGTAAGGGGCGTGTGAGTAAGGTGGTTGGTGCACGAAATTGTGATGTCCAGGCTCGAACAATCCCTGGCAACGTGAGCAACTTGGTACGCGTAATCGTGATTACACTTTAATTACGTAAAATTCATGGCTCTTTCTTTCCCTGGCAATGGCGCCAAGAACATGGTGCCAATACCATGGTTCACAACTTCGATACAACTAACCAGCAAGTGCACTGGGTCGTCCAAGTAATACCTTACGTGAGTAAGGGTCGAATCTCACGGAGATTGTTGGTATGAAGCAAGCTATGGTCACCTTGCAAATCTCAGTTAGGCAGATATAAATTGATAATGATGTTTTCGAATAATAAATAATAAAATAGGGATAGAAATACTTATGTAAATCACTGGTGAGAATTTCAGATAAGTGAATAGAGATGCTTCTCACTCCTCTAAACCTCTGCTTTCCTGCTATCTTCATCCAATCAGTCTCATTCCTTTCCATGGCTGGCTTTATGTGATACATCACCA